>NW_026610625.1:0-207964 GCF_029499605.1 Hyla sarda
ATTTTTGAGAACGGGGGCCGATTTCGAAGCTTGCTTCCGTCGCCCTATGCATTGACCCGATATGGCAGTATCTTCGGGTACAGTGCACCACCCCCTTACAGGGTTAAAAAGAAAGATTCCTACTTTCATTGCTACCTGCTTGCTGGCTAGCCAGCTAGCCAGCCCTGTGGGCCTTGCTGCTGCTGCAGCCAAAAAACAAAAGGTGGTGCTGCTGCTGCTTCTGCTGCTTCTGCTTCTGCTTGTGTCTGGCCGCTGTTGGAGCGTCCAGGCACAGGACTTCTGCTGCTGCTGACTAAATGGCCTCCTTAATTGGATCATTTGAGTAGCCAGCACACCTGTGCAGGTAGGGCATGACATGATAGGCAGCTGCCTTGATAGCGGGTGGGTGCTGAATGTTCCTAATTGACAAAATAAGATTAATGCTTATGAAGAAATATAAAATCTCATCCCTTCCCCAATATCGCGCCACACCCCTACCCCTTAATTCCCTGGTTGAACTTGATGGACATATGTCTTTTTTCGACCGTACTAACTATGTAACTATGTAACATAACATGGGGGGGGGGGGGGTCTCCTGGCTGTTCACACAGGTGTGTCATTGCTGTACATTGACCATGCATTGCTTCTGTGGTATTGCAAAGGCAAAGACAAATGCTTCCAGCCATCCATTGCACTAATGGATTGGTCATCAGCTGGCTGTCTATGTCCCGCATCAATATAGACCAAAGTACAGAGGGTTAGGCTATGCTATTGTGCACCTACCTGATGCATCAGAAGGTGCGAGGCCCTTGCTAAATTCTGTGCACAGACTTTGAGATCTATACTTTAGACTGTATCTAAACCTGCTCCAACATGGACTGACATTCTGGCCTACTTTCAGCCGATGCGACTTGTCTGTCGCTGAACAGTCGCTTTTTATGTATTCAGCACCTATGTATAATGTTGTAAAAATGCTCTAGAAGCTAAAGTCGCAGAAATGTCACACATATTTGGCCTGCAACTTTCTGTGCGACAAATTCAGACAGGAAAAATCAGTATAAATCCTTAGAAAATTATCCCCCAGTGTCTCCATCTGCTGGCGGTATTGAATAAGCATTGCTGCACTGATGGGGTATGCATTAGACGAAAAAAAAGAAGAAAAAGAAGAATAATACGCCCAGAAAAGAGGCGAAAAGGAGAAAAACGTAAAAAAACGTGAAAAAAAAGTAAGAGGAAGAGAAGGGAAAAAAAGGTGGAAATGGGTTTAAAAGTGATTTCGGCGGAGAAATATATATATATATATATATATATATATATATATATATATATATATATATACGCGCACACACACACATATATATAAACGTATTCTCCGTTGAGATATTGCAGCCGCTGCTGTGTCCAGGCCCAGGAGCCTTAGCACTGTGCTGTGATGTCACTCAATACCACTGACATCACTAGGTGTAAACAACATCTCTCCTTTGCTGTGTATGTGACTATGGAGCTGTTTGGTGATGTCGTCTATTATGGCCTTCATAGAAGCAACAGGAGGTTGTTGCATCCATCTAGAACCCTCAGAACTACAGTGCTATGATGTCACTCACTTCCACAGGCCTTGCAGAGTGTAAACAACAACAACCCAGCTTTGTTGTGTATGTAACCATAGGGATTTGTGATGTCACCTAGAACCTTCACAGCAGCGACAGCTTTATGAGGAGCATCAGCACTGCTCTGCCTGAGCAGAACCATCACCGCCATAGGTTGTCAAATAACCCGGGTTTAACCCACACAGGTAAGTCCAATGGGGTGCAGGCATGTCCTCTATGCTTACAGCTTCCCGTGGGTGTTGGTTTGATACCGTTTGGGGACAGCCAAGGAGGCATCTGCAGGCAACAAAGGTAGGTGTGTGCTTGTGTGTGTGTTTCCTATGCAGATCCTAAGCCCAGTGTCACATGCAAGTAGGAGGAGTAAGAAGGGTTCCTGGCAAATCCGGGTTATGGATTGCATTTAAAAAGGCCCCGTGGGAGTGCAATGGGCCCCTGTCTTGCTGCTTAGCAATAATGGTATGGGTTTAGGTTCTGCTGTGTGTACTGGTGGTTGACTGCCCCCCAGCCCAGAGTGTGCATGGAAAATTGTCTGGCAGCCTCCCTGACAGCAAGCAGTGATAGTGCCCATGAAGGGCACCTTGTTGGGCCCGCCCCTTTCACGGTTATCGCTTCTCGGCCTTTTGGCTAAGATCAAGTGTAGTATCTGTTCTTATCAGTTTAATATCTGATACGTCCCCTATCTGGGGACCATATATTAAATGGATTTTTGAGAACGGGGGCCGATTTCGAAGCTTGCTTCCGTCGCCCTATGCATTGACCCGATATGGCAGTATCTTCGGGTACAGTGCACCACCCCCTTACAGGGTTAAAAAGAAAGATTCCTACTTTCATTGCTACCTGCTTGCTGGCTAGCCAGCTAGCCAGCCCTGTGGGCCTTGCTGCTGCTGCAGCCAAAAAACAAAAGGTGGTGCTGCTGCTGCTTCTGCTGCTTCTGCTTCTGCTTGTGTCTGGCCGCTGTTGGAGCGTCCAGGCACAGGACTTCTGCTGCTGCTGACTAAATGGCCTCCTTAATTGGATCATTTGAGTAGCCAGCACACCTGTGCAGGTAGGGCATGACATGATAGGCAGCTGCCTTGATAGCGGGTGGGTGCTGAATGTTCCTAATTGACAAAATAAGATTAATGCTTATGAAGAAATATAAAATCTCATCCCTTCCCCAATATCGCGCCACACCCCTACCCCTTAATTCCCTGGTTGAACTTGATGGACATATGTCTTTTTTCGACCGTACTAACTATGTAACTATGTAACATAACATGGGGGGGGGGGGGTCTCCTGGCTGTTCACACAGGTGTGTCATTGCTGTACATTGACCATGCATTGCTTCTGTGGTATTGCAAAGGCAAAGACAAATGCTTCCAGCCATCCATTGCACTAATGGATTGGTCATCAGCTGGCTGTCTATGTCCCGCATCAATATAGACCAAAGTACAGAGGGTTAGGCTATGCTATTGTGCACCTACCTGATGCATCAGAAGGTGCGAGGCCCTTGCTAAATTCTGTGCACAGACTTTGAGATCTATACTTTAGACTGTATCTAAACCTGCTCCAACATGGACTGACATTCTGGCCTACTTTCAGCCGATGCGACTTGTCTGTCGCTGAACAGTCGCTTTTTATGTATTCAGCACCTATGTATAATGTTGTAAAAATGCTCTAGAAGCTAAAGTCGCAGAAATGTCACACATATTTGGCCTGCAACTTTCTGTGCGACAAATTCAGACAGGAAAAATCAGTATAAATCCTTAGAAAATTATCCCCCAGTGTCTCCATCTGCTGGCGGTATTGAATAAGCATTGCTGCACTGATGGGGTATGCATTAGACGAAAAAAAAGAAGAAAAAGAAGAATAATACGCCCAGAAAAGAGGCGAAAAGGAGAAAAACGTAAAAAAACGTGAAAAAAAAGTAAGAGGAAGAGAAGGGAAAAAAAGGTGGAAATGGGTTTAAAAGTGATTTCGGCGGAGAAATATATATATATATATATATATATATATATATATATATATATACGCGCACACACACACATATATATAAACGTATTCTCCGTTGAGATATTGCAGCCGCTGCTGTGTCCAGGCCCAGGAGCCTTAGCACTGTGCTGTGATGTCACTCAATACCACTGACATCACTAGGTGTAAACAACATCTCTCCTTTGCTGTGTATGTGACTATGGAGCTGTTTGGTGATGTCGTCTATTATGGCCTTCATAGAAGCAACAGGAGATTGTTGCATCCATCTAGAACCCTCAGAACTACAGTGCTATGATGTCACTCACTTCCACAGGCCTTGCAGAGTGTAAACAACAACAACCCAGCTTTGTTGTGTATGTAACCATAGGGATTTGTGATGTCACCTAGAACCTTCACAGCAGCGACAGCTTTATGAGGAGCATCAGCACTGCTCTGCCTGAGCAGAACCATCACCGCCATAGGTTGTCAAATAACCCGGGTTTAACCCACACAGGTAAGTCCAATGGGGTGCAGGCATGTCCTCTATGCTTACAGCTTCCCGTGGGTGTTGGTTTGATACCGTTTGGGGACAGCCAAGGAGGCATCTGCAGGCAACAAAGGTAGGTGTGTGCTTGTGTGTGTGTTTCCTATGCAGATCCTAAGCCCAGTGTCACATGCAAGTAGGAGGAGTAAGAAGGGTTCCTGGCAAATCCGGGTTATGGATTGCATTTAAAAAGGCCCCGTGGGAGTGCAATGGGCCCCTGTCTTGCTGCTTAGCAATAATGGTATGGGTTTAGGTTCTGCTGTGTGTACTGGTGGTTGACTGCCCCCCAGCCCAGAGTGTGCATGGAAAATTGTCTGGCAGCCTCCCTGACAGCAAGCAGTGATAGTGCCCATGAAGGGCACCTTGTTGGGCCCGCCCCTTTCACGGTTATCGCTTCTCGGCCTTTTGGCTAAGATCAAGTGTAGTATCTGTTCTTATCAGTTTAATATCTGATACGTCCCCTATCTGGGGACCATATATTAAATGGATTTTTGAGAACGGGGGCCGATTTCGAAGCTTGCTTCCGTCGCCCTATGCATTGACCCGATATGGCAGTATCTTCGGGTACAGTGCACCACCCCCTTACAGGGTTAAAAAGAAAGATTCCTACTTTCATTGCTACCTGCTTGCTGGCTAGCCAGCTAGCCAGCCCTGTGGGCCTTGCTGCTGCTGCAGCCAAAAAACAAAAGGTGGTGCTGCTGCTGCTTCTGCTGCTTCTGCTTCTGCTTGTGTCTGGCCGCTGTTGGAGCGTCCAGGCACAGGACTTCTGCTGCTGCTGACTAAATGGCCTCCTTAATTGGATCATTTGAGTAGCCAGCACACCTGTGCAGGTAGGGCATGACATGATAGGCAGCTGCCTTGATAGCGGGTGGGTGCTGAATGTTCCTAATTGACAAAATAAGATTAATGCTTATGAAGAAATATAAAATCTCATCCCTTCCCCAATATCGCGCCACACCCCTACCCCTTAATTCCCTGGTTGAACTTGATGGACATATGTCTTTTTTCGACCGTACTAACTATGTAACTATGTAACATAACATGGGGGGGGGGGGGGGGTCTCCTGGCTGTTCACACAGGTGTGTCATTGCTGTACATTGACCATGCATTGCTTCTGTGGTATTGCAAAGGCAAAGACAAATGCTTCCAGCCATCCATTGCACTAATGGATTGGTCATCAGCTGGCTGTCTATGTCCCGCATCAATATAGACCAAAGTACAGAGGGTTAGGGTATGCTATTGTGCACCTACCTGATGCATCAGAAGGTGCGAGGCCCTTGCTAAATTCTGTGCACAGACTTTGAGATCTATACTTTAGACTGTATCTAAACCTGCTCCAACATGGACTGACATTCTGGCCTACTTTCAGCCGATGCGACTTGTCTGTCGCTGAACAGTCGCTTTTTATGTATTCAGCACCTATTTATAATGTTGTAAAAATGCTCTAGAAGCTAAAGTCGCAGAAATGTCACACATATTTGGCCTGCAACTTTCTGTGCGACAAATTCAGACAGGAAAAATCAGTATAAATCCTTAGAAAATTATCCCCCAGTGTCTCCATCTGCTGGCGGTATTGAATAAGCATTGCTGCACTGATGGGGTATGCATTAGACGAAAAAAAAGAAGAAAAAGAAGAATAATACGCCCAGAAAAGAGGCGAAAAGGAGAAAAACGTAAAAAAACGTGAAAAAAAAGTAAGAGGAAGAGAAGGGAAAAAAAGGTGGAAATGGGTTTAAAAGTGATTTCGGCGGAGAAATATATATATATATATATATATATATATATATATATATATATACGCGCACACACACACATATATATAAACGTATTCTCCGTTGAGATATTGCAGCCGCTGCTGTGTCCAGGCCCAGGAGCCTTAGCACTGTGCTGTGATGTCACTCAATACCACTGACATCACTAGGTGTAAACAACATCTCTCCTTTGCTGTGTATGTGACTATGGAGCTGTTTGGTGATGTCGTCTATTATGGCCTTCATAGAAGCAACAGGAGATTGTTGCATCCATCTAGAACCCTCAGAACTACAGTGCTATGATGTCACTCACTTCCACAGGCCTTGCAGAGTGTAAACAACAACAACCCAGCTTTGTTGTGTATGTAACCATAGGGATTTGTGATGTCACCTAGAACCTTCACAGCAGCGACAGCTTTATGAGGAGCATCAGCACTGCTCTGCCTGAGCAGAACCATCACCGCCATAGGTTGTCAAATAACCCGGGTTTAACCCACACAGGTAAGTCCAATGGGGTGCAGGCATGTCCTCTATGCTTACAGCTTCCCGTGGGTGTTGGTTTGATACCGTTTGGGGACAGCCAAGGAGGCATCTGCAGGCAACAAAGGTAGGTGTGTGCTTGTGTGTGTGTTTCCTATGCAGATCCTAAGCCCAGTGTCACATGCAAGTAGGAGGAGTAAGAAGGGTTCCTGGCAAATCCGGGTTATGGATTGCATTTAAAAAGGCCCCGTGGGAGTGCAATGGGCCCCTGTCTTGCTGCTTAGCAATAATGGTATGGGTTTAGGTTCTGCTGTGTGTACTGGTGGTTGACTGCCCCCCAGCCCAGAGTGTGCATGGAAAATTGTCTGGCAGCCTCCCTGACAGCAAGCAGTGATAGTGCCCATGAAGGGCACCTTGTTGGGCCCGCCCCTTTCACGGTTATCGCTTCTTGGCCTTTTGGCTAAGATCAAGTGTAGTATCTGTTCTTATCAGTTTAATATCTGATACGTCCCCTATCTGGGGACCATATATTAAATGGATTTTTGAGAACGGGGGCCGATTTCGAAGCTTGCTTCCGTCGCCCTATGCATTGACCCGATATGGCAGTATCTTCGGGTACAGTGCACCACCCCCTTACAGGGTTAAAAAGAAAGATTCCTACTTTCATTGCTACCTGCTTGCTGGCTAGCCAGCCCTGTGGGCCTTGCTGCTGCTGCAGCCAAAAAACAAAAGGTGGTGCTGCTGCTGCTTCTGCTGCTTCTGCTTCTGCTTGTGTCTGGCCGCTGTTGGAGCGTCCAGGCACAGGACTTCTGCTGCTGCTGACTAAATGGCCTCCTTAATTGGATCATTTGAGTAGCCAGCACACCTGTGCAGGTAGGGCATGACATGATAGGCAGCTGCCTTGATAGCGGGTGGGTGCTGAATGTTCCTAATTGACAAAATAAGATTAATGCTTATGAAGAAATATAAAATCTCATCCCTTCCCCAATATCGCGCCACACCCCTACCCCTTAATTCCCTGGTTGAACTTGATGGACATATGTCTTTTTTCGACCGTACTAACTATGTAACTATGTAACATAACATGGGGGGGGGGGGGGGGTCTCCTGGCTGTTCACACAGGTGTGTCATTGCTGTACATTGACCATGCATTGCTTCTGTGGTATTGCAAAGGCAAAGACAAATGCTTCCAGCCATCCATTGCACTAATGGATTGGTCATCAGCTGGCTGTCTATGTCCCGCATCAATATAGACCAAAGTACAGAGGGTTAGGCTATGCTATTGTGCACCTACCTGATGCATCAGAAGGTGCGAGGCCCTTGCTAAATTCTGTGCACAGACTTTGAGATCTATACTTTAGACTGTATCTAAACCTGCTCCAACATGGACTGACATTCTGGCCTACTTTCAGCCGATGCGACTTGTCTGTCGCTGAACAGTCGCTTTTTATGTATTCAGCACCTATGTATAATGTTGTAAAAATGCTCTAGAAGCTAAAGTCGCAGAAATGTCACACATATTTGGCCTGCAACTTTCTGTGCGACAAATTCAGACAGGAAAAATCAGTATAAATCCTTAGAAAATTATCCCCCAGTGTCTCCATCTGCTGGCGGTATTGAATAAGCATTGCTGCACTGATGGGGTATGCATTAGACGAAAAAAAAGAAGAAAAAGAAGAATAATACGCCCAGAAAAGAGGCGAAAAGGAGAAAAACGTAAAAAAACGTGAAAAAAAAGTAAGAGGAAGAGAAGGGAAAAAAAGGTGGAAATGGGTTTAAAAGTGATTTCGGCGGAGAAATATATATATATATATATATATATATATATATATATATATACGCGCACACACACACATATATATAAACGTATTCTCCGTTGAGATATTGCAGCCGCTGCTGTGTCCAGGCCCAGGAGCCTTAGCACTGTGCTGTGATGTCACTCAATACCACTGACATCACTAGGTGTAAACAACATCTCTCCTTTGCTGTGTATGTGACTATGGAGCTGTTTGGTGATGTCGTCTATTATGGCCTTCATAGAAGCAACAGGAGATTGTTGCATCCATCTAGAACCCTCAGAACTACAGTGCTATGATGTCACTCACTTCCACAGGCCTTGCAGAGTGTAAACAACAACAACCCAGCTTTGTTGTGTATGTAACCATAGGGATTTGTGATGTCACCTAGAACCTTCACAGCAGCGACAGCTTTATGAGGAGCATCAGCACTGCTCTGCCTGAGCAGAACCATCACCGCCATAGGTTGTCAAATAACCCGGGTTTAACCCACACAGGTAAGTCCAATGGGGTGCAGGCATGTCCTCTATGCTTACAGCTTCCCGTGGGTGTTGGTTTGATACCGTTTGGGGACAGCCAAGGAGGCATCTGCAGGCAACAAAGGTAGGTGTGTGCTTGTGTGTGTGTTTCCTATGCAGATCCTAAGCCCAGTGTCACATGCAAGTAGGAGGAGTAAGAAGGGTTCCTGGCAAATCCGGGTTATGGATTGCATTTAAAAAGGCCCCGTGGGAGTGCAATGGGCCCCTGTCTTGCTGCTTAGCAATAATGGTATGGGTTTAGGTTCTGCTGTGTGTACTGGTGGTTGACTGCCCCCCAGCCCAGAGTGTGCATGGAAAATTGTCTGGCAGCCTCCCTGACAGCAAGCAGTGATAGTGCCCATGAAGGGCACCTTGTTGGGCCCGCCCCTTTCACGGTTATCGCTTCTCGGCCTTTTGGCTAAGATCAAGTGTAGTATCTGTTCTTATCAGTTTAATATCTGATACGTCCCCTATCTGGGGACCATATATTAAATGGATTTTTGAGAACGGGGGCCGATTTCGAAGCTTGCTTCCGTCGCCCTATGCATTGACCCGATATGGCAGTATCTTCGGGTACAGTGCACCACCCCCTTACAGGGTTAAAAAGAAAGATTCCTACTTTCATTGCTACCTGCTTGCTGGCTAGCCAGCTAGCCAGCCCTGTGGGCCTTGCTGCTGCTGCAGCCAAAAAACAAAAGGTGGTGCTGCTGCTGCTTCTGCTGCTTCTGCTTCTGCTTGTGTCTGGCCGCTGTTGGAGCGTCCAGGTACAGGACTTCTGCTGCTGCTGACTAAATGGCCTCCTTAATTGGATCATTTGAGTAGCCAGCACACCTGTGCAGGTAGGGCATGACATGATAGGCAGCTGCCTTGATAGCGGGTGGGTGCTGAATGTTCCTAATTGACAAAATAAGATTAATGCTTATGAAGAAATATAAAATCTCATCCCTTCCCCAATATCGCGCCACACCCCTACCCCTTAATTCCCTGGTTGAACTTGATGGACATATGTCTTTTTTCGACCGTACTAACTATGTAACTATGTAACATAACATGGGGGGGGTCTCCTGGCTGTTCACACAGGTGTGTCATTGCTGTACATTGACCATGCATTGCTTCTGTGGTATTGCAAAGGCAAAGACAAATGCTTCCAGCCATCCATTGCACTAATGGATTGGTCATCAGCTGGCTGTCTATGTCCCGCATCAATATAGACCAAAGTACAGAGGGTTAGGCTATGCTATTGTGCACCTACCTGATGCATCAGAAGGTGCGAGGCCCTTGCTAAATTCTGTGCACAGACTTTGAGATCTATACTTTAGACTGTATCTAAACCTGCTCCAACATGGACTGACATTCTGGCCTACTTTCAGCCGATGCGACTTGTCTGCCGCTGAACAGTCGCTTTTTATGTATTCAGCACCTATGTATAATGTTGTAAAAATGCTCTAGAAGCTAAAGTCGCAGAAATGTCACACATATTGGGCCTGCAACTTTCTGTGCGACAAATTCAGACAGGAAAAATCAGTATAAATCCTTAGAAAATTATCCCCCAGTGTCTCCATCTGCTGGCGGTATTGAATAAGCATTGCTGCACTGATGGGGTATGCATTAGACGAAAAAAAAGAAGAAAAAGAAGAATAATACGCCCAGAAAAGAGGCGAAAAGGAGAAAAAACGTAAAAAAACGTGAAAAAAAAGTAAGAGGAAGAGAAGGGAAAAAAAGGTGGAAATGGGTTTAAAAGTGATTTCGGCGGAGAAATATATATATATATATATATATATATATATATATATATATATACATATATATATATATACGCGCACACACACACATATATATAAACGTATTCTCCGTTGAGATATTGCAGCCGCTGCTGTGTCCAGGCCCAGGAGCCTTAGCACTGTGCTGTGATGTCACTCAATACCACTGACATCACTAGGTGTAAACAACATCTCTCCTTTGCTGTGTATGTGACTATGGAGCTGTTTGGTGATGTCGTCTATTATGGCCTTCATAGAAGCAACAGGAGATTGTTGCATCCATCTAGAACCCTCAGAACTACAGTGCTATGATGTCACTCACTTCCACAGGCCTTGCAGAGTGTAAACAACAACAACCCAGCTTTGTTGTGTATGTAACCATAGGGATTTGTGATGTCACCTAGAACCTTCACAGCAGAGACAGCTTTATGAGGAGCATCAGCACTGCTCTGCCTGAGCAGAACCATCACCGCCATAGGTTGTCAAATAACCCGGGTTTAACCCACACAGGTAAGTCCAATGGGGTGCAGGCATGTCCTCTATGCTTACAGCTTCCCGTGGGTGTTGGTTTGATACCGTTTGGGGACAGCCAAGGAGGAATCTGCAGGCAACAAAGGTAGGTGTGTGCTTGTGTGTGTGTTTCCTATGCAGATCCTAAGCCCAGTGTCACATGCAAGTAGGAGGAGTAAGAAGGGTTCCTGGCAAATCCGGGTTATGGATTGCATTTAAAAAGGCCCCGTGGGAGTGCAATGGGCCCCTGTCTTGCTGCTTAGCAATAATGGTATGGGTTTAGGTTCTGCTGTGTGTACTGGTGGTTGACTGTCCCCCAGCCCAGAGTGTGCATGGAAAATTGTCTGGCAGCCTCCCTGACAGCAAGCAGTGATAGTGCCCATGAAGGGCACCTTGTTGGGCCCGCCCCTTTCACGGTTATCGCTTCTCGGCCTTTTGGCTAAGATCAAGTGTAGTATCTGTTCTTATCAGTTTAATATCTGATACGTCCCCTATCTGGGGACCATATATTAAATGGATTTTTGAGAACGGGGGCCGATTTCGAAGCTTGCTTCCGTCGCCCTATGCATTGACCCGATATGGCAGTATCTTCGGGTACAGTGCACCACCCCCTTACAGGGTTAAAAAGAAAGATTCCTACTTTCATTGCTACCTGCTTGCTGGCTAGCCAGCTAGCCAGCCCTGTGGGCCTTGCTGCTGCTGCAGCCAAAAAACAAAAGGTGGTGCTGCTGCTGCTTCTGCTGCTTCTGCTTCTGCTTGTGTCTGGCCGCTGTTGGAGCGTCCAGGCACAGGACTTCTGCTGCTGCTGACTAAATGGCCTCCTTAATTGGATCATTTGAGTAGCCAGCACACCTGTGCAGGTAGGGCATGACATGATAGGCAGCTGCCTTGATAGCGGGTGGGTGCTGAATGTTCCTAATTGACAAAATAAAATTAATGCTTATGAAGAAATATAAAATCTCATCCCTTCCCCAATATCGCGCCACACCCCTACCCCTTAATTCCCTGGTTGAACTTGATGGACATATGTCTTTTTTCGACCGTACTAACTATGTAACTATGTAACATAACATGGGGGGGGGGGTCTCCTGGCTGTTCACACAGGTGTGTCATTGCTGTACATTGACCATGCATTGCTTCTGTGGTATTGCAAAGGCAAAGACAAATGCTTCCAGCCATCCGTTGCACTAATGGATTGGTCATCAGCTGGCTGTCTATGTCCCGCATCAATATAGACCAAAGTACAGAGGGTTAGGCTATGCTATTGTGCACCTACCTGATGCATCAGAAGGTGCGAGGCCCTTGCTAAATTCTGTGCACAGACTTTGAGATCTATACTTTAGACTGTATCTAAACCTGCTCCAACATGGACTGACATTCTGGCCTACTTTCAGCCGATGCGACTTGTCTGCCGCTGAACAGTCGCTTTTTATGTATTCAGCACCTATGTATAATGTTGTAAAAATGCTCTAGAAGCTAAAGTCGCAGAAATGTCACACATATTTGGCCTGCAACTTTCTGTGCGACAAATTCAGACAGGAAAAATCAGTATAAATCCTTAGAAAATTATCCCCCAGTGTCTCCATCTGCTGGCGGTATTGAATAAGCATTGCTGCACTGATGGGGTATGCATTAGACGAAAAAAAAGAAGAAAAAGAAGAATAATACGCCCAGAAAAGAGGCGAAAAGGAGAAAAACGTAAAAAAACGTGAAAAAAAAAGTAAGAGGAAGAGAAGGGAAAAAAAGGTGGAAATGGGTTTAAAAGTGATTTCGGCGGAGAATATATATATATATATATATATATATATATATATATATATATATATACGCGCACACACACACATATATATAAACGTATTCTCCGTTGAGATATTGCAGCCGCTGCTGTGTCCAGGCCCAGGAGCCTTAGCACTGTGCTGTGATGTCACTCAATACCACTGACATCACTAGGTGTAAACAACATCTCTCCTTTGCTGTGTATGTGACTATGGAGCTGTTTGGTGATGTCGTCTATTATGGCCTTCATAGAAGCAACAGGAGATTGTTGCATCCATCTAGAACCCTCAGAACTACAGTGCTATGATGTCACTCACTTCCACAGGCCTTGCAGAGTGTAAACAACAACAACCCAGCTTTGTTGTGTATGTAACCATAGGGATTTGTGATGTCACCTAGAACCTTCACAGCAGCGACAGCTTTATGAGGAGCATCAGCACTGCTCTGCCTGAGCAGAACCATCACCGCCATAGGTTGTCAAATAACCCGGGTTTAACCCACACAGGTAAGTCCAATGGGGTGCAGGCATGTCCTCTATGCTTACAGCTTCCCGTGGGTGTTGGTTTGATACCGTTTGGGGACAGCCAAGGAGGCATCTGCAGGCAACAAAGGTAGGTGTGTGCTTGTGTGTGTGTTTCCTATGCAGATCCTAAGCCCAGTGTCACATGCAAGTAGGAGGAGTAAGAAGGGTTCCTGGCAAATCCGGGTTATGGATTGCATTTAAAAAGGCCCCGTGGGAGTGCAATGGGCCCTTGTCTTGCTGCTTAGCAATAATGGTATGGGTTTAGGTTCTGCTGTGTGTACTGGTGGTTGACTGCCCCCCAGCCCAGAGTGTGCATGGAAAATTGTCTGGCAGCCTCCCTGACAGCAAGCAGTGATAGTGCCCATGAAGGGCACCTTGTTGGGCCCGCCCCTTTCACGGTTATCGCTTCTCGGCCTTTTGGCTAAGATCAAGTGTCTTGCCCTAAGGTATTCGGGTACCCCTCTCCTCGGCCTTGTGGGATCGCCCAGGTTTATTGCCTGGGCTTCACCCACCTGCTGCTATTGGGGAGAGGGCTTAGTCCCAGGATAACGGGAAGGTGATCATCGGAGGACGGGTCTGCCGGAGAGGATGGCTAATGCGCCGAACGCTCCTAATACAGTACGGCTGTTTATCGAGGAGGAAAAGAGGAGTGCCTATGGGATTTTGCATGTCCAGCAGAAGGTCGTGGAAGGAGTGCTGAGGATGCCGCATGCTTCCATCTCCTGTGTCCAGGTCTTTCCCAGCCAAGGATTCTTTGACGTGACCTTCTACAACCTGGATGATCTCCGTACCTGTCTCTACCGGAGTAAGGAGAATGCTTCTCACCCTGACCTACAAGGGATCCGATTCATTTCCTGCGAGGCTCGGCCTAAGAAAGTTCCAGTGGTAGTGCATATGTACAACCCTTTTGTGCGGGATGAGGAGATCCAGACCTTTCTAAGAAGGTATTGTGTGTCTGTTTCTGGTGCGGAGAGGAAAAATAACATCCTGGGGACTTTCACAGGCATGAGACGTTTTTGGGTGGAGTTTAGGCCTGCCCCCGAGGGTGGTGCTGAAGGTTTTTGTCACCCCCCGCAGAACTTTGCGATAGGGAACAACAGGGGGTTTCTGCACTACCCGGGGATGCCAAGTTTTTGCCGGGACTGTTTTTGCTTTGGTCATACCAGAGAGAACTGTACAACCGGGCAGGTTTGCAGGAACTGCCACAAGCCTGATCACCGCACTGCAGACTGTCCCGAGAAACGCAAGTGTCATTTCTGTGGTTCTTCGGATCACCTGGCTAGGAGTTGCCCCACTTACCAGTCCGGGGCACCCCGATCATATGCAATGGCTCTTCGAGGTGGGACAGTTCCTGAGGACTCCCATGCTGCCAGGGCAGGCGATGCAGAGGTTAGCGTGCTGACCAGTGAAGCAGAGTCTGCCCCTGTTTTTCCTTCCATTTCTAGGTCTGTTCCGGATGCTTTGGTGGCAGAGGGGGAGAAGGCGGAGTCTGTTTCGGGGGCATCTGTTTCGGAGGCCTCTGATCCCCCAGAGGAGATGACTGTGGACAAAGAATCCTTGAAGAGAAAGATGCCGGTGGAAGAATCGGAGGATGACTGTCCGACTCCTCAGAGTCAAAGGATTGAGGACTTTCCTAGCCCGGGAAGGGAGGAGGCAGGTGGAGGGTCGTCATGTCAGATTGATTCTGACTCCTCTTTATCCTCCCTGGGCACAGGTTATTTGGAGGAATGTTCAGTCAAAAAATTGACAAAGACTCTTAAGTTTAAGGAAGGGGAGGCAAAAAATAAGGGTAGAGGTCGGGGAAAGGCTAGGCCTCCTTTTGATAATGCTTGATTTTGTATTTCCTTTTTTTCCTTCAAATGTTTGAATGAGTTTAACAATTGGTTCTCTAAATGTCCGCAGTATTAGATCTTTAGAAAGGAGATCCGCCATTTTTGATTTACTTTCTAGATATTCTTTTGATGTTCTAGGTCTCCAGGAGTGCTGCTTGGATGGGGAGCCAAATATCTCCTGGCCTTATGGGCAATCGGTATGGTCTGGTTCAATGGAACGTAATTCGGGGGTGGGGATTTTGTTCAAAAGTAATGAGTTTGTTGTTAAAAAAGTTGTCCATATTGTTCCGGGTAGGGTATTATTAGTGCATTTTATTTTCAGGGGTTTCACATATAAAGTAATTAATGTTTATGCTCCAACTGGGAGGAAGGAAAGAGGGGAGGTGTTTGAGAAATTATATTTCTTTTTGAGTGGGAGGGATGATGTGTTCCTTATAGGGGATTTCAATTGTATAATAACAGAGGGGGATAGGAGTAGTACTACGGTGGGTGGTGGGTCTGGTTTAGACAGTACTAGTAAGCAGCTTAAAGAGATTGTAAATTTATTTGGGTTAAAGGATTCCTTTGTTGCCCATAATGATGGTACTATCGGTTATACATATTTTTCTAACAATACAAGTTCGCGTATTGATTTCATTTTTGTCTCAAAACTAATGTCTGTTTCTAATTTCAGACGGAGGAGGTTACCGTTCACGGATCATGCCTGGATTGAGTGTGTGGTAAAAGGTGGTGGTCTAAGTGAGTATGGAAAGGGTGTTTGGAAGTTGAATGTGTCTTTATTGGATAATGAATGTGTATTACAAGAATATAGGGAGCGTTTTGATGGATGGGTGTTGAGGAAGGATGCATTTTATAGTGTGGTTGAGTGGTGGGAGTGGGTGAAGTTAGAGACTAAAAGGTTTTTTATTAAAAAAGGGTGTGAGAAAGGGAGGAAAGATAGAGAAGAGTATGAGAGATGGCAAAGAAGGTTAGAGTATTTGTATGAATTGAGGCGTTTGGGGATGAGTGTTGAGAAGGAGATTGAGGAAGCTCGTGGAAGTGTGAATGAGTGTCTGGAGAGGAATGGAAGGAAGATTATTGCACAGGCTAGGGTTGAAGTGAAAGAGAAGGATGAGAAATGTAGCAAATTTTTCTTTAAAAAGGCATTCAGTAAAAAAACTGAGATGATGAGTGTTTTTACGAATGATGGGGTAGAGGTCTTTGGTAAGGATGAGGTGTTAGAGGAAGTGTGGAAGTTTTATTCTGATTTATTCACGGAGAAGGAGCGGGACGTGACTCTAGAGGAGGAATGTTTGGGATATGTGGATAAGCGTTTGGATGAAATTGATGGGTTCTTTATGGAAGAGGATGTGAGGAAGAGTGAGGTGGAGGATGCTGTGAATGGGATGAAGAAAGGAAAGGTGGCAGGGAGTGATGGTTTGCCTGTGGAATTTTATCTTGTGTTTTGGGATATGTTAGGGGATTATGTATGGGAGGTGTGTAAGGAAGTACTTAGGAGAGGGAAGTTATCTAAAAGTATGAGTGAGAGTGTGACTGTGTTATTGTTTAAAAAAGGGGATAAGAGGGATCTTAAAAATTGGAGGCCTATAGCGCTCTTGAATTGTGATTACAAAATTATTGCTAAAGTTATTGCGAATAGGTTAAAGGATGTGATTGATTGTATGGTAGGTGAGGAGCAAATGTGTACAGTGCCTGATCGTAGGATTTCTGAATGTCTGTTAGGTCTGAGGGATGTATTGTGGGACTGTAAAACTAGGAAGCAAGGTGTGGCTGTTGTTACGGTGGATTTTGAAAAAGCGTATGATAGGGTGGTGCATGATTTATTGTTTAGGGTTTTGAGGAGGATGAATGTGCCGGACAGAATGGTGAAGTGGATTGAATGTTTGTATAGGGACATTTATAGTAAGATTCAGGTCAATGGTTTTCTGAGTAGGGAGGTGAGTATAAAATCTGGAGTGCGGCAGGGGTGTCCCCTGTCGCCAATTCTTTTTATTTGTATGATTGAGCCTTTGTTGGGGATGATTAGGAGAGATAAGGTGATGCGGGGTATAGAAATACCTGGTAGTCATGGGAAGGATATGCGAGTGATTGGTTACATGGATGATGTTACTGTTGTATGTAAGTCAATGGCAGGGGTAAGGCGTGCTAAGTTATTGATTGAGTGTTTCTGTTTAATGAGTGGGTTTAAGCTTAATGTTGGGAAGAGTGGTTGTAAATTTTTTGAGGGGTGGGGAGAGAGTGGGTTGTGCGAGTGGCCTGTGAGAGAGGGGGGTGTGGAAGTGCTTGGGGTGGTGTTTGATAATGATTTGTATGGGAAAGAAAGTTGGGAGAGGGTTTTGGGGAGGGTGGGGAATAAAATAAACTTCTGGTCTTTAAGGACTTTATCGATTGAGGGAAGGATTCTGGTTATTAAAGCTGTTATAATTCCTATTTTGCTTTATGTTAATTATGTGTTTCCTCCACCGGATAGGTGTCTGGCAAGAATTATCAGACAGATCTTTGTTTTCTTATGGAATTCAAGGATGGAGAAATTGAGTCGTGGGAAGGTGGTGAAAAGCAGAATGCATGGTGGGAAAGGAATGATGAATGTGGAAGTGTTCCTGGCTGTGAAGTATGTCAGTTTTTGTCTCGCTGTAAGTAAGAAGGAATGTGTGTTTGGGTGCATGGTAAGGTATTTGGCTGGTAATGTGTTGTTGAAATATAAGCTAATGGAAAGGGACTTAAGGGTACCTGTAAGTTTTGAGGTTCCTTGGTTCTATCAGAGAATAGGGCGGTGTGTCAGGAAAAATAATCTGGAATGTGTGACTGAATGGAATGATAGTAAGAAGGTGATGAAAGTGTTGGAGCAGAGAGAAACAGTGGAATGTGTGGGAGGTCTGTCTGAGAAGGATTGTAAGGTAGTGTGGAAAAATGTCAGTCACAAGGAACTGACAAATAAACAAAAGGACTTGTCTTGGATGTTAGCTCATGGGTGTCTGCCAACAAGGGAATTTCAGAGGAGAAGGAGATTGGTAGACAGTGAAGTGTGTCCCAGGGATGGTTGCGGTGGATGTGAGAATTATGTACATGTGTTTTGGGAGTGTGGTTATGCGAAGTCTGTGTGGAGAAAAATGTCTGGTCTAATTAAAAATCTTACTGGAATTGAAATCTTATCCTTTAATATGATGATGTTTGGTTTGTGTGCAGTGGAGAGAGAGAAGGCAAGAGTGTTATGGTTCATAGTAAATTGTGTAAAAGAGGTTCTGTGGGATGTAAGGAATATTAGGATTTTCACTCAAACTGAAGTAAGTGTGAAGGAATGTCTGGGCATGATCCGTGGTAAAATTTACCTTTACGTATTATGTGATAGGAAAAACTATGGTTCTGATGATGCAGAGGGGATCTGGAAACACAAAAAATGGAAGTACTGGTTATGATTGTATTCTTATTTGTCTTTCTTTTTCTTTTCTTACAGATTATATCCTGATATGAAGGGACAGTTGGAGGGACAGAATCCGCTGCAATTTATTTTTTCTGAGGGAAAGTCATGAAGGGAAAGCTTTTTGTTATATGTACATGTAAAGACATGCTTCCTGTATATATTGTATATGTCAAATATGTGTTATTCATGTGTTTTCAGATGAATATGTAATTTTTTGAATGATTTACTTGGTTATGTATTGTATATTTCCTTTTCAATAAAAAAAAAAAAAAAAAAAAAATCTGTTCTTATCAGTTTAATATCTGATACGTCCCCTATCTGGGGACCATATATTAAATGGATTTTTGAGAACGGGGGCCGATTTCGAAGCTTGCTTCCGTCGCCCTATGCATTGACCCGATATGGCAGTATCTTCGGGTACAGTGCACCACCCCCTTACAGGGTTAAAAAGAAAGATTCCTACTTTCATTGCTACCTGCTTGCTGGCTAGCCAGCTAGCCAGCCCTGTGGGCCTTGCTGCTGCTGCAGCCAAAAAACAAAAGGTGGTGCTGCTGCTGCTTCTGCTGCTTCTGCTTCTGCTTGTGTCTGGCCGCTGTTGGAGCGTCCAGGCACAGGACTTCTGCTGCTGCTGACTAAATGGCCTCCTTAATTGGATCATTTGAGTAGCCAGTACACCTGTGCAGGTAGGGCATGACATGATAGGCAGCTGCCTTGATAGCGGGTGGGTGCTGAATGTTCCTAATTGACAAAATAAGATTAATGCTTATGAAGAAATATAAAATCTCATCCCTTCCCCAATATCGCGCCACACCCCTACCCCTTAATTCCCTGGTTGAACTTGATGGACATATGTCTTTTTTCGACCGTACTAACTATGTAACTATGTAACATAACATGGGGGGGGGGGGGGGTCTCCTGGCTGTTCACACAGGTGTGTCATTGCTGTACATTGACCATGCATTGCTTCTGTGGTATTGCAAAGGCAAAGACAAATGCTTCCAGCCATCCATTGCACTAATGGATTGGTCATCAGCTGGCTGTCTATGTCCCGCATCAATATAGACCAAAGTACAGAGGGTTAGGCTATGCTATTGTGCACCTACCTGATGCATCAGAAGGTGCGAGGCCCTTGCTAAATTCTGTGCACAGACTTTGAGATCTATACTTTAGACTGTATCTAAACCTGCTCCAACATGGACTGACATTCTGGCCTACTTTCAGCCGATGCGACTTGTCTGTCGCTGAACAGTCGCTTTTTATGTATTCAGCACCTATGTATAATGTTGTAAAAATGCTCTAGAAGCTAAAGTCGCAGAAATGTCACACATATTTGGCCTGCAACTTTCTGTGCGACAAATTCAGACAGGAAAAATCAGTATAAATCCTTAGAAAATTATCCCCCAGTGTCTCCATCTGCTGGCGGTATTGAATAAGCATTGCTGCACTGATGGGGTATGCATTAGACGAAAAAAAAGAAGAAAAAGAAGAATAATACGCCCAGAAAAGAGGCGAAAAGGAGAAAAACGTAAAAAAACGTGAAAAAAAAGTAAGAGGAAGAGAAGGGAAAAAAAGGTGGAAATGGGTTTAAAAGTGATTTCGGCGGAGAAATATATATATATATATATATATATATATATATATATATATATATATATATATATATACGCGCACACACACACATATATATAAACGTATTCTCCGTTGAGATATTGCAGCCGCTGCTGTGTCCAGGCCCAGGAGCCTTAGCACTGTGCTGTGATGTCACTCAATACCACTGACATCACTAGGTGTAAACAACATCTCTCCTTTGCTGTGTATGTGACTATGGAGCTGTTTGGTGATGTCGTCTATTATGGCCTTCATAGAAGCAACAGGAGATTGTTGCATCCATCTAGAACCCTCAGAACTACAGTGCTATGATGTCACTCACTTCCACAGGCCTTGCAGAGTGTAAACAACAACAACCCAGCTTTGTTGTGTATGTAACCATAGGGATTTGTGATGTCACCTAGAACCTTCACAGCAGCGACAGCTTTATGAGGAGCATCAGCACTGCTCTGCCTGAGCAGAACCATCACCGCCATAGGTTGTCAAATAACCCGGGTTTAACCCACACAGGTAAGTCCAATGGGGTGCAGGCATGTCCTCTATGCTTACAGCTTCCCGTGGGTGTTGGTTTGATACCGTTTGGGGACAGCCAAGGAGGCATCTGCAGGCAACAAAGGTAGGTGTGTGCTTGTGTGTGTGTTTCCTATGCAGATCCTAAGCCCAGTGTCACATGCAAGTAGGAGGAGTAAGAAGGGTTCCTGGCAAATCCGGGTTATGGATTGCATTTAAAAAGGCCCCGTGGGAGTGCAATGGGCCCCTGTCTTGCTGCTTAGCAATAATGGTATGGGTTTAGGTTCTGCTGTGTGTACTGGTGGTTGACTGCCCCCCAGCCCAGAGTGTGCATGGAAAATTGTCTGGCAGCCTCCCTGACAGCAAGCAGTGATAGTGCCCATGAAGGGCACCTTGTTGGGCCCGCCCCTTTCACGGTTATCGCTTCTCGGCCTTTTGGCTAAGATCAAGTGTAGTATCTGTTCTTATCAGTTTAATATCTGATACGTCCCCTATCTGGGGACCATATATTAAATGGATTTTTGAGAACGGGGGCCGATTTCGAAGCTTGCTTCCGTCGCCCTATGCATTGACCCGATATGGCAGTATCTTCGGGTACAGTGCACCACCCCCTTACAGGGTTAAAAAGAAAGATTCCTACTTTCATTGCTACCTGCTTGCTGGCTAGCCAGCTAGCCAGCCCTGTGGGCCTTGCTGCTGCTGCAGCCAAAAAACAAAAGGTGGTGCTGCTGCTGCTTCTGCTGCTTCTGCTTCTGCTTGTGTCTGGCCGCTGTTGGAGCGTCCAGGCACAGGACTTCTGCTGCTGCTGACTAAATGGCCTCCTTAATTGGATCATTTGAGTAGCCAGCACACCTGTGCAGGTAGGGCATGACATGATAGGCAGCTGCCTTGATAGCGGGTGGGTGCTGAATGTTCCTAATTGACAAAATAAGATTAATGCTTATGAAGAAATATAAAATCTCATCCCTTCCCCAATATCGCGCCACACCCCTACCCCTTAATTCCCTGGTTGAACTTGATGGACATATGTCTTTTTTCGACCGTACTAACTATGTAACTATGTAACATAACATGGGGGGGGGGGGGGTCTCCTGGCTGTTCACACAGGTGTGTCATTGCTGTACATTGACCATGCATTGCTTCTGTGGTATTGCAAAGGCAAAGACAAATGCTTCCAGCCATCCATTGCACTAATGGATTGGTTATCAGCTGGCTGTCTATGTCCCGCATCAATATAGACCAAAGTACAGAGGGTTAGGCTATGCTATTGTGCACCTACCTGATGCATCAGAAGGTGCGAGGCCCTTGCTAAATTCTGTGCACAGACTTTGAGATCTATACTTTAGACTGTATCTAAACCTGCTCCAACATGGACTGACATTCTGGCCTACTTTCAGCCGATGCGACTTGTCTGTCGCTGAACAGTCGCTTTTTATGTATTCAGCACCTATGTATAATGTTGTAAAAATGCTCTAGAAGCTAAAGTCGCAGAAATGTCACACATATTTGGCCTGCAACTTTCTGTGCGACAAATTCAGACAGGACAAATCAGTATAAATCCTTAGAAAATTATCCCCCAGTGTCTCCATCTGCTGGCGGTATTGAATAAGCATTGCTGCACTGATGGGGTATGCATTAGACGAAAAAAAAGAAGAAAAAGAAGAATAATACGCCCAGAAAAGAGGCGAAAAGGAGAAAAACGTAAAAAAACGTGAAAAAAAAGTAAGAGGAAGAGAAGGGAAAAAAAGGTGGAAATGGGTTTAAAAGTGATTTCGGCGGAGAAATATATATATATATATATATATATATATATATATATATACGCGCACACACACACATATATATAAACGTATTCTCCGTTGAGATATTGCAGCCGCTGCTGTGTCCAGGCCCAGGAGCCTTAGCACTGTGCTGTGATGTCACTCAATACCACTGACATCACTAGGTGTAAACAACATCTCTCCTTTGCTGTGTATGTGACTATGGAGCTGTTTGGTGATGTCGTCTATTATGGCCTTCATAGAAGCAACAGGAGATTGTTGCATCCATCTAGAACCCTCAGAACTACAGTGCTATGATGTCACTCACTTCCACAGGCCTTGCAGAGTGTAAACAACAACAACCCAGCTTTGTTGTGTATGTAACCATAGGGATTTGTGATGTCACCTAGAACCTTCACAGCAGCGACAGCTTTATGAGGAGCATCAGCACTGCTCTGCCTGAGCAGAACCATCACCGCCATAGGTTGTCAAATAACCCGGGTTTAACCCACACAGGTAAGTCCAATGGGGTGCAGGCATGTCCTCTATGCTTACAGCTTCCCGTGGGTGTTGGTTTGATACCGTTTGGGGACAGCCAAGGAGGCATCTGCAGGCAACAAAGGTAGGTGTGTGCTTGTGTGTGTGTTTCCTATGCAGATCCTAAGCCCAGTGTCACATGCAAGTAGGAGGAGTAAGAAGGGTTCCTGGCAAATCCGGGTTATGGATTGCATTTAAAAAGGCCCCGTGGGAGTGCAATGGGCCCCTGTCTTGCTGCTTAGCAATAATGGTATGGGTTTAGGTTCTGCTGTGTGTACTGGTGGTTGACTGCCCCCCAGCCCAGAGTGTGCATGGAAAATTGTCTGGCAGCCTCCCTGACAGCAAGCAGTGATAGTGCCCATGAAGGGCACCTTGTTGGGCCCGCCCCTTTCACGGTTATCGCTTCTCGGCCTTTTGGCTAAGATCAAGTGTAGTATCTGTTCTTATCAGTTTAATATCTGATACGTCCCCTATCTGGGGACCATATATTAAATGGATTTTTGAGAACGGGGGCCGATTTCGAAGCTTGCTTCCGTCGCCCTATGCATTGACCCGATATGGCAGTATCTTCGGGTACAGTGCACCACCCCCTTACAGGGTTAAAAAGAAAGATTCCTACTTTCATTGCTACCTGCTTGCTGGCTAGCCAGCTAGCCAGCCCTGTGGGCCTTGCTGCTGCTGCAGCCAAAAAACAAAAGGTGGTGCTGCTGCTGCTTCTGCTGCTTCTGCTTCTGCTTGTGTCTGGCCGCTGTTGGAGCGTCCAGGCACAGGACTTCTGCTGCTGCTGACTAAATGGCCTCCTTAATTGGATCATTTGAGTAGCCAGCACACCTGTGCAGGTAGGGCATGACATGATAGGCAGCTGCCTTGATAGCGGGTGGGTGCTGAATGTTCCTAATTGACAAAATAAGATTAATGCTTATGAAGAAATATAAAATCTCATCCCTTCCCCAATATCGCGCCACACCCCTACCCCTTAATTCCCTGGTTGAACTTGATGGACATATGTCTTTTTTCGACCGTACTAACTATGTAACTATGTAACATAACATGGGGGGGGGGGGGTCTCCTGGCTGTTCACACAGGTGTGTCATTGCTGTACATTGACCATGCATTGCTTCTGTGGTATTGCAAAGGCAAAGACAAATGCTTCCAGCCATCCATTGCACTAATGGATTGGTCATCAGCTGGCTGTCTATGTCCCGCATCAATATAGACCAAAGTACAGAGGGTTAGGCTATGCTATTGTGCACCTACCTGATGCATCAGAAGGTGCGAGGCCCTTGCTAAATTCTGTGCACAGACTTTGAGATCTATGCTTTAGACTGTATCTAAACCTGCTCCAACATGGACTGACATTCTGGCCTACTTTCAGCCGATGCGACTTGTCTGTCGCTGAACAGTCGCTTTTTATGTATTCAGCACCTATGTATAATGTTGTAAAAATGCTCTAGAAGCTAAAGTCGCAGAAATGTCACACATATTTGGCCTGCAACTTTCTGTGCGACAAATTCAGACAGGAAAAATCAGTATAAATCCTTAGAAAATTATCCCCCAGTGTCTCCATCTGCTGGCGGTATTGAATAAGCATTGCTGCACTGATGGGGTATGCATTAGACGAAAAAAAAGAAGAAAAAGAAGAATAATACGCCCAGAAAAGAGGCGAAAAGGAGAAAAACGTAAAAAAACGTGAAAAAAAAGTAAGAGGAAGAGAAGGGAAAAAAAGGTGGAAATGGGTTTAAAAGTGATTTCGGCGGAGAAATATATATATATATATATATATATATATATATATATATATATACGCGCACACACACACATATATATAAACGTATTCTCCGTTGAGATATTGCAGCCGCTGCTGTGTCCAGGCCCAGGAGCCTTAGCACTGTGCTGTGATGTCACTCAATACCACTGACATCACTAGGTGTAAACAACATCTCTCCTTTGCTGTGTATGTGACTATGGAGCTGTTTGGTGATGTCGTCTATTATGGCCTTCATAGAAGCAACAGGAGATTGTTGCATCCATCTAGAACCCTCAGAACTACAGTGCTATGATGTCACTCACTTCCACAGGCCTTGCAGAGTGTAAACAACAACAACCCAGCTTTGTTGTGTATGTAACCATAGGGATTTGTGATGTCACCTAGAACCTTCACAGCAGCGACAGCTTTATGAGGAGCATCAGCACTGCTCTGCCTGAGCAGAACCATCACCGCCATAGGTTGTCAAATAACCCGGGTTTAACCCACACAGGTAAGTCCAATGGGGTGCAGGCATGTCCTCTATGCTTACAGCTTCCCGTGGGTGTTGGTTTGATACCGTTTGGGGACAGCCAAGGAGGCATCTGCAGGCAACAAAGGTAGGTGTGTGCTTGTGTGTGTGTTTCCTATGCAGATCCTAAGCCCAGTGTCACATGCAAGTAGGAGGAGTAAGAAGGGTTCCTGGCAAATCCGGGTTATGGATTGCATTTAAAAAGGCCCCGTGGGAGTGCAATGGGCCCCTGTCTTGCTGCTTAGCAATAATGGTATGGGTTTAGGTTCTGCTGTGTGTACTGGTGGTTGACTGCCCCCCAGCCCAGAGTGTGCATGGAAAATTGTCTGGCAGCCTCCCTGACAGCAAGCAGTGATAGTGCCCATGAAGGGCACCTTGTTGGGCCCGCCCCTTTCACGGTTATCGCTTCTCGGCCTTTTGGCTAAGATCAAGTGTAGTATCTGTTCTTATCAGTTTAATATCTGATACGTCCCCTATCTGGGGACCATATATTAAATGGATTTTTGAGAACGGGGGCCGATTTCGAAGCTTGCTTCCGTCGCCCTATGCATTGACCCGATATGGCAGTATCTTCGGGTACAGTGCACCACCCCCTTACAGGGTTAAAAAGAAAGATTCCTACTTTCATTGCTACCTGCTTGCTGGCTAGCCAGCTAGCCAGCCCTGTGGGCCTTGCTGCTGCTGCAGCCAAAAAACAAAAGGTGGTGCTGCTGCTGCTTCTGCTGCTTCTGCTTGTGTCTGGCCGCTGTTGGAGCGTCCAGGCACAGGACTTCTGCTGCTGCTGACTAAATGGCCTCCTTAATTGGATCATTTGAGTAGCCAGCACACCTGTGCAGGTAGGGCATGACATGATAGGCAGCTGCCTTGATAGCGGGTGGGTGCTGAATGTTCCTAATTGACAAAATAAGATTAATGCTTATGAAGAAATATAAAATCTCATCCCTTCCCCAATATCGCGCCACACCCCTACCCCTTAATTCCCTGGTTGAACTTGATGGACATATGTCTTTTTTCGACCGTACTAACTATGTAACTATGTAACATAACATGGGGGGGGGGGGGGGTCTCCTGGCTGTTCACACAGGTGTGTCATTGCTGTACATTGACCATGCATTGCTTCTGTGGTATTGCAAAGGCAAAGACAAATGCTTCCAGCCATCCATTGCACTAATGGATTGGTCATCAGCTGGCTGTCTATGTCCCGCATCAATATAGACCAAAGTACAGAGGGTTAGGCTATGCTATTGTGCACCTACCTGATGCATCAGAAGGTGCGAGGCCCTTGCTAAATTCTGTGCACAGACTTTGAGATCTATACTTTAGACTGTATCTAAACCTGCTCCAACATGGACTGACATTCTGGCCTACTTTCAGCCGATGCGACTTGTCTGTCGCTGAACAGTCGCTTTTTATGTATTCAGCACCTATGTATAATGTTGTAAAAATGCTCTAGAAGCTAAAGTCGCAGAAATGTCACACATATTTGGCCTGCAACTTTCTGTGCGACAAATTCAGA
Organism: Hyla sarda; assembly: GCF_029499605.1. Lineage (NCBI taxonomy): Eukaryota > Metazoa > Chordata > Amphibia > Anura > Hylidae > Hyla > Hyla sarda. The sequence goes on from NW_026610625.1 coordinate 26,655, forward strand.
CAGGAAAAATCTGTATAAATCCTTAGAAAATTATCCCCCAGTGTCTCCATCTGCTGGCGGTATTGAATAAGCATTGCTGCACTGATGGGGTATGCATTAGACGAAAAAAAAGAAGAAAAAGAAGAATAATACGCCCAGAAAAGAGGCGAAAAGGAGAAAAACGTAAAAAAACGTGAAAAAAAAGTAAGAGGAAGAGAAGGGAAAAAAAGGTGGAAATGGGTTTAAAAGTGATTTCGGCGGAGAAATATATATATATATATATATATATATATATATATATATATATATATACGCGCACACACACACATATATATAAACGTATTCTCCGTTGAGATATTGCAGCCGCTGCTGTGTCCAGGCCCAGGAGCCTTAGCACTGTGCTGTGATGTCACTCAATACCACTGACATCACTAGGTGTAAACAACATCTCTCCTTTGCTGTGTATGTGACTATGGAGCTGTTTGGTGATGTCGTCTATTATGGCCTTCATAGAAGCAACAGGAGATTGTTGCATCCATCTAGAACCCTCAGAACTACAGTGCTATGATGTCACTCACTTCCACAGGCCTTGCAGAGTGTAAAAAACAACAACCCAGCTTTGTTGTGTATGTAACCATAGGGATTTGTGATGTCACCTAGAACCTTCACAGCAGCGACAGCTTTATGAGGAGCATCAGCACTGCTCTGCCTGAGCAGAACCATCACCGCCATAGGTTGTCAAATAACCCGGGTTTAACCCACACAGGTAAGTCCAATGGGGTGCAGGCATGTCCTCTATGCTTACAGCTTCCCGTGGGTGTTGGTTTGATACCGTTTGGGGACAGCCAAGGAGGCATCTGCAGGCAACAAAGGTAGGTGTGTGCTTGTGTGTGTGTTTCCTATGCAGATCCTAAGCCCAGTGTCACATGCAAGTAGGAGGAGTAAGAAGGGTTCCTGGCAAATCCGGGTTATGGATTGCATTTAAAAAGGCCCCGTGGGAGTGCAATGGGCCCCTGTCTTGCTGCTTAGCAATAATGGTATGGGTTTAGGTTCTGCTGTGTGTACTGGTGGTTGACTGCCCCCCAGCCCAGAGTGTGCATGGAAAATTGTCTGGCAGCCTCCCTGACAGCAAGCAGTGATAGTGCCCATGAAGGGCACCTTGTTGGGCCCGCCCCTTTCACGGTTATCGCTTCTCGGCCTTTTGGCTAAGATCAAGTGTAGTATCTGTTCTTATCAGTTTAATATCTGATACGTCCCCTATCTGGGGACCATATATTAAATGGATTTTTGAGAACGGGGGCCGATTTCGAAGCTTGCTTCCGTCGCCCTATGCATTGACCCGATATGGCAGTATCTTCGGGTACAGTGCACCACCCCCTTACAGGGTTAAAAAGAAAGATTCCTACTTTCATTGCTACCTGCTTGCTGGCTAGCCAGCTAGCCAGCCCTGTGGGCCTTGCTGCTGCTGCAGCCAAAAAACAAAAGGTGGTGCTGCTGCTGCTTCTGCTGCTTCTGCTTCTGCTTGTGTCTGGCCGCTGTTGGAGCGTCCAGGCACAGGACTTCTGCTGCTGCTGACTAAATGGCCTCCTTAATTGGATCATTTGAGTAGCCAGCACACCTGTGCAGGTAGGGCATGACATGATAGGCAGCTGCCTTGATAGCGGGTGGGTGCTGAATGTTCCTAATTGACAAAATAAGATTAATGCTTATGAAGAAATATAAAATCTCATCCCTTCCCCAATATCGCGCCACACCCCTACCCCTTAATTCCCTGGTTGAACTTGATGGACATATGTCTTTTTTCGACCGTACTAACTATGTAACTATGTAACATAACATGGGGGGGGGGGGGGGGGTCTCCTGGCTGTTCACACAGGTGTGTCATTGCTGTACATTGACCATGCATTGCTTCTGTGGTATTGCAAAGGCAAAGACAAATGCTTCCAGCCATCCATTGCACTAATGGATTGGTCATCAGCTGGCTGTCTATGTCCCGCATCAATATAGACCAAAGTACAGAGGGTTAGGCTATGCTATTGTGCACCTACCTGATGCATCAGAAGGTGCGAGGCCCTTGCTAAATTCTGTGCACAGACTTTGAGATCTATACTTTAGACTGTATCTAAACCTGCTCCAACATGGACTGACATTCTGGCCTACTTTCAGCCGATGCGACTTGTCTGTCGCTGAACAGTCGCTTTTTATGTATTCAGCACCTATGTATAATGTTGTAAAAATGCTCTAGAAGCTAAAGTCGCAGAAATGTCACACATATTTGGCCTGCAACTTTCTGTGCGACAAATTCAGACAGGAAAAATCAGTATAAATCCTTAGAAAATTATCCCCCAGTGTCTCCATCTGCTGGCGGTATTGAATAAGCATTGCTGCACTGATGGGGTATGCATTAGACGAAAAAAAAGAAGAAAAAGAAGAATAATACGCCCAGAAAAGAGGCGAAAAGGAGAAAAACGTAAAAAAACGTGAAAAAAAAGTAAGAGGAAGAGAAGGGAAAAAAAGGTGGAAATGGGTTTAAAAGTGATTTCGGCGGAGAAATATATATATATATATATATATATATATATATATATATATATACGCGCACACACACACATATATATAAACGTATTCTCCGTTGAGATATTGCAGCCGCTGCTGTGTCCAGGCCCAGGAGCCTTAGCACTGTGCTGTGATGTCACTCAATACCACTGACATCACTAGGTGTAAACAACATCTCTCCTTTGCTGTGTATGTGACTATGGAGCTGTTTGGTGATGTCGTCTATTATGGCCTTCATAGAAGCAACAGGAGATTGTTGCATCCATCTAGAACCCTCAGAACTACAGTGCTATGATGTCACTCACTTCCACAGGCCTTGCAGAGTGTAAACAACAACAACCCAGCTTTGTTGTGTATGTAACCATAGGGATTTGTGATGTCACCTAGAACCTTCACAGCAGCGACAGCTTTATGAGGAGCATCAGCACTGCTCTGCCTGAGCAGAACCATCACCGCCATAGGTTGTCAAATAACCCGGGTTTAACCCACACAGGTAAGTCCAATGGGGTGCAGGCATGTCCTCTATGCTTACAGCTTCCCGTGGGTGTTGGTTTGATACCGTTTGGGGACAGCCAAGGAGGCATCTGCAGGCAACAAAGGTAGGTGTGTGCTTGTGTGTGTGTTTCCTATGCAGATCCTAAGCCCAGTGTCACATGCAAGTAGGAGGAGTAAGAAGGGTTCCTGGCAAATCCGGGTTATGGATTGCATTTAAAAAGGCCCCGTGGGAGTGCAATGGGCCCCTGTCTTGCTGCTTAGCAATAATGGTATGGGTTTAGGTTCTGCTGTGTGTACTGGTGGTTGACTGCCCCCCAGCCCAGAGTGTGCATGGAAAATTGTCTGGCAGCCTCCCTGACAGCAAGCAGTGATAGTGCCCATGAAGGGCACCTTGTTGGGCCCGCCCCTTTCACGGTTATCGCTTCTCTGCCTTTTGGCTAAGATCAAGTGTAGTATCTGTTCTTATCAGTTTAATATCTGATACGTCCCCTATCTGGGGACCATATATTAAATGGATTTTTGAGAACGGGGGCCGATTTCGAAGCTTGCTTCCGTCGCCCTATGCATTGACCCGATATGGCAGTATCTTCGGGTACAGTGCACCACCCCCTTACAGGGTTAAAAAGAAAGATTCCTACTTTCATTGCTACCTGCTTGCTGGCTAGCCAGCTAGCCAGCCCTGTGGGCCTTGCTGCTGCTGCAGCCAAAAAACAAAAGGTGGTGCTGCTGCTGCTTCTGCTGCTTCTGCTTCTGCTTGTGTCTGGCCGCTGTTGGAGCGTCCAGGCACAGGACTTCTGCTGCTGCTGACTAAATGGCCTCCTTAATTGGATCATTTGAGTAGCCAGCACACCTGTGCAGGTAGGGCATGACATGATAGGCAGCTGCCTTGATAGCGGGTGGGTGCTGAATGTTCCTAATTGACAAAATAAGATTAATGCTTATGAAGAAATATAAAATCTCATCCCTTCCCCAATATCGCGCCACACCCCTACCCCTTAATTCCCTGGTTGAACTTGATGGACATATGTCTTTTTTCGACCGTACTAACTATGTAACTATGTAACATAACATGGGGGGGGGTCTCCTGGCTGTTCACACAGGTGTGTCATTGCTGTACATTGACCATGCATTGCTTCTGTGGTATTGCAAAGGCAAAGACAAATGCTTCCAGCCATCCATTGCACTAATGGATTGGTCATCAGCTGGCTGTCTATGTCCCGCATCAATATAGACCAAAGTACAGAGGGTTAGGCTATGCTATTGTGCACCTACCTGATGCATCAGAAGGTGCGAGGCCCTTGCTAAATTCTGTGCACAGACTTTGAGATCTATACTTTAGACTGTATCTAAACCTGCTCCAACATGGACTGACATTCTGGCCTACTTTCAGCCGATGCGACTTGTCTGCCGCTGAACAGTCGCTTTTTATGTATTCAGCACCTATGTATAATGTTGTAAAAATGCTCTAGAAGCTAAAGTCGCAGAAATGTCACACATATTGGGCCTGCAACTTTCTGTGCGACAAATTCAGACAGGAAAAATCAGTATAAATCCTTAGAAAATTATCCCCCAGTGTCTCCATCTGCTGGCGGTATTGAATAAGCATTGCTGCACTGATGGGGTATGCATTAGACGAAAAAAAAGAAGAAAAAGAAGAATAATACGCCCAGAAAAGAGGCGAAAAGGAGAAAAACGTAAAAAAACGTGAAAAAAAAGTAAGAGGAAGAGAAGGGAAAAAAAGGTGGAAATGGGTTTAAAAGTGATTTCGGCGGAGAAATATATATATATATATATATATATATATATATATATATATATATATACGCGCACACACACACATATATATAAACGTATTCTCCGTTGAGATATTGCAGCCGCTGCTGTGTCCAGGCCCAGGAGCCTTAGCACTGTGCTGTGATGTCACTCAATACCACTGACATCACTAGGTGTAAACAACATCTCTCCTTTGCTGTGTATGTGACTATGGAGCTGTTTGGTGATGTCGTCTATTATGGCCTTCATAGAAGCAACAGGAGATTGTTGCATCCATCTAGAACCCTCAGAACTACAGTGCTATGATGTCACTCACTTCCACAGGCCTTGCAGAGTGTAAACAACAACAACCCAGCTTTGTTGTGTATGTAACCATAGGGATTTGTGATGTCACCTAGAACCTTCACAGCAGCGACAGCTTTATGAGGAGCATCAGCACTGCTCTGCCTGAGCAGAACCATCACCGCCATAGGTTGTCAAATAACCCGGGTTTAACCCACACAGGTAAGTCCAATGGGGTTCAGGCATGTCCTCTATGCTTACAGCTTCCCGTGGGTGTTGGTTTGATACCGTTTGGGGACAGCCAAGGAGGCATCTGCAGGCAACAAAGGTAGGTGTGTGCTTGTGTGTGTGTTTCCTATGCAGATCCTAAGCCCAGTGTCACATGCAAGTAGGAGGAGTAAGAAGGGTTCCTGGCAAATCCGGGTTATGGATTGCATTTAAAAAGGCCCCGTGGGAGTGCAATGGGCCCCTGTCTTGCTGCTTAGCAATAATGGTATGGGTTTAGGTTCTGCTGTGTGTACTGGTGGTTGACTGCCCCCCAGCCCAGAGTGTGCATGGAAAATTGTCTGGCAGCCTCCCTGACAGCAAGCAGTGATAGTGCCCATGAAGGGCACCTTGTTGGGCCCGCCCCTTTCACGGTTATCGCTTCTCGGCCTTTTGGCTAAGATCAAGTGTAGTATCTGTTCTTATCAGTTTAATATCTGATACGTCCCCTATCTGGGGACCATATATTAAATGGATTTTTGAGAACGGGGGCCGATTTCGAAGCTTGCTTCCGTCGCCCTATGCATTGACCCGATATGGCAGTATCTTCGGGTACAGTGCACCACCCCCTTACAGGGTTAAAAAGAAAGATTCCTACTTTCATTGCTACCTGCTTGCTGGCTAGCCAGCTAGCCAGCCCTGTGGGCCTTGCTGCTGCTGCAGCCAAAAAACAAAAGGTGGTGCTGCTGCTGCTTCTGCTGCTTCTGCTTCTGCTTGTGTCTGGCCGCTGTTGGAGCGTCCAGGCACAGGACTTCTGCTGCTGCTGACTAAATGGCCTCCTTAATTGGATCATTTGAGTAGCCAGCACACCTGTGCAGGTAGGGCATGACATGATAGGCAGCTGCCTTGATAGCGGGTGGGTGCTGAATGTTCCTAATTGACAAAATAAGATTAATGCTTATGAAGAAATATAAAATCTCATCCCTTCCCCAATATCGCGCCACACCCCTACCCCTTAATTCCCTGGTTGAACTTGATGGACATATGTCTTTTTTCGACCGTACTAACTATGTAACTATGTAACATAACATGGGGGGGGGGTCTCCTGGCTGTTCACACAGGTGTGTCATTGCTGTACATTGACCATGCATTGCTTCTGTGGTATTGCAAAGGCAAAGACAAATGCTTCCAGCCATCCATTGCACTAATGGATTGGTCATCAGCTGGCTGTCTATGTCCCGCATCAATATAGACCAAAGTACAGAGGGTTAGGCTATGCTATTGTGCACCTACCTGATGCATCAGAAGGTGCGAGGCCCTTGCTAAATTCTGTGCACAGACTTTGAGATCTATACTTTAGACTGTATCTAAACCTGCTCCAACATGGACTGACATTCTGGCCTACTTTCAGCCGATGCGACTTGTCTGCCGCTGAACAGTCGCTTTTTATGTATTCAGCACCTATGTATAATGTTGTAAAAATGCTCTAGAAGCTAAAGTCGCAGAAATGTCACACATATTGGGCCTGCAACTTTCTGTGCGACAAATTCAGACAGGAAAAATCAGTATAAATCCTTAGAAAATTATCCCCCAGTGTCTCCATCTGCTGGCGGTATTGAATAAGCATTGCTGCACTGATGGGGTATGCATTAGACGAAAAAAAAGAAGAAAAAGAAGAATAATACGCCCAGAAAAGAGGCGAAAAGGAGAAAAACGTAAAAAAACGTGAAAAAAAAGTAAGAGGAAGAGAAGGGAAAAAAAGGTGGAAATGGGTTTAAAAGTGATTTCGGCGGAGAAATATATATATATATATATATATATATATATATATATATACGCGCACACACACACATATATATAAACGTATTCTCCGTTGAGATATTGCAGCCGCTGCTGTGTCCAGGCCCAGGAGCCTTAGCACTGTGCTGTGATGTCACTCAATACCACTGACATCACTAGGTGTAAACAACATCTCTCCTTTGCTGTGTATGTGACTATGGAGCTGTTTGGTGATGTCGTCTATTATGGCCTTCATAGAAGCAACAGGAGATTGTTGCATCCATCTAGAACCCTCAGAACTACAGTGCTATGATGTCACTCACTTCCACAGGCCTTGCAGAGTGTAAACAACAACAACCCAGCTTTGTTGTGTATGTAACCATAGGGATTTGTGATGTCACCTAGAACCTTCACAGCAGCGACAGCTTTATGAGGAGCATCAGCACTGCTCTGCCTGAGCAGAACCATCACCGCCATAGGTTGTCAAATAACCCGGGTTTAACCCACACAGGTAAGTCCAATGGGGTTCAGGCATGTCCTCTATGCTTACAGCTTCCCGTGGGTGTTGGTTTGATACCGTTTGGGGACAGCCAAGGAGGCATCTGCAGGCAACAAAGGTAGGTGTGTGCTTGTGTGTGTGTTTCCTATGCAGATCCTAAGCCCAGTGTCACATGCAAGTAGGAGGAGTAAGAAGGGTTCCTGGCAAATCCGGGTTATGGATTGCATTTAAAAAGGCCCCGTGGGAGTGCAATGGGCCCCTGTCTTGCTGCTTAGCAATAATGGTATGGGTTTAGGTTCTGCTGTGTGTACTGGTGGTTGACTGCCCCCCAGCCCAGAGTGTGCATGGAAAATTGTCTGGCAGCCTCCCTGACAGCAAGCAGTGATAGTGCCCATGAAGGGCACCTTGTTGGGCCCGCCCCTTTCACGGTTATCGCTTCTCGGCCTTTTGGCTAAGATCAAGTGTAGTATCTGTTCTTATCAGTTTAATATCTGATACGTCCCCTATCTGGGGACCATATATTAAATGGATTTTTGAGAACGGGGGCCGATTTCGAAGCTTGCTTCCGTCGCCCTATGCATTGACCCGATATGGCAGTATCTTCGGGTACAGTGCACCACCCCCTTACAGGGTTAAAAAGAAAGATTCCTACTTTCATTGCTACCTGCTTGCTGGCTAGCCAGCTAGCCAGCCCTGTGGGCCTTGCTGCTGCTGCAGCCAAAAAACAAAAGGTGGTGCTGCTGCTGCTTCTGCTGCTTCTGCTTCTGCTTGTGTCTGGCCGCTGTTGGAGCGTCCAGGCACAGGACTTCTGCTGCTGCTGACTAAATGGCCTCCTTAATTGGATCATTTGAGTAGCCAGTACACCTGTGCAGGTAGGGCATGACATGATAGGCAGCTGCCTTGATAGCGGGTGGGTGCTGAATGTTCCTAATTGACAAAATAAGATTAATGCTTATGAAGAAATATAAAATCTCATCCCTTCCCCAATATCGCGCCACACCCCTACCCCTTAATTCCCTGGTTGAACTTGATGGACATATGTCTTTTTTCGACCGTACTAACTATGTAACTATGTAACATAACATGGGGGGGGGGGGTCTCCTGGCTGTTCACACAGGTGTGTCATTGCTGTACATTGACCATGCATTGCTTCTGTGGTATTGCAAAGGCAAAGACAAATGCTTCCAGCCATCCATTGCACTAATGGATTGGTCATCAGCTGGCTGTCTATGTCCCGCATCAATATAGACCAAAGTACAGAGGGTTAGGCTATGCTATTGTGCACCTACCTGATGCATCAGAAGGTGCGAGGCCCTTGCTAAATTCTGTGCACAGACTTTGAGATCTATACTTTAGACTGTATCTAAACCTGCTCCAACATGGACTGACATTCTGGCCTACTTTCAGCCGATGCGACTTGTCTGTCGCTGAACAGTCGCTTTTTATGTATTCAGCACCTATGTATAATGTTGTAAAAATGCTCTAGAAGCTAAAGTCGCAGAAATGTCACACATATTTGGCCTGCAACTTTCTGTGCGACAAATTCAGACAGGAAAAATCAGTATAAATCCTTAGAAAATTATCCCCCAGTGTCTCCATCTGCTGGCGGTATTGAATAAGCATTGCTGCACTGATGGGGTATGCATTAGACGAAAAAAAAGAAGAAAAAGAAGAATAATACGCCCAGAAAAGAGGCGAAAAGGAGAAAAACGTAAAAAAACGTGAAAAAAAAGTAAGAGGAAGAGAAGGGAAAAAAAGGTGGAAATGGGTTTAAAAGTGATTTCGGCGGAGAAATATATATATATATATATATATATATATATATATATATATATATATATACGCGCACACACACACATATATATAAACGTATTCTCCGTTGAGATATTGCAGCCGCTGCTGTGTCCAGGCCCAGGAGCCTTAGCACTGTGCTGTGATGTCACTCAATACCACTGACATCACTAGGTGTAAACAACATCTCTCCTTTGCTGTGTATGTGACTATGGAGCTGTTTGGTGATGTCGTCTATTATGGCCTTCATAGAAGCAACAGGAGATTGTTGCATCCATCTAGAACCCTCAGAACTACAGTGCTATGATGTCACTCACTTCCACAGGCCTTGCAGAGTGTAAACAACAACAACCCAGCTTTGTTGTGTATGTAACCATAGGGATTTGTGATGTCACCTAGAACCTTCACAGCAGCGACAGCTTTATGAGGAGCATCAGCACTGCTCTGCCTGAGCAGAACCATCACCGCCATAGGTTGTCAAATAACCCGGGTTTAACCCACACAGGTAAGTCCAATGGGGTGCAGGCATGTCCTCTATGCTTACAGCTTCCCGTGGGTGTTGGTTTGATACCGTTTGGGGACAGCCAAGGAGGCATCTGCAGGCAACAAAGGTAGGTGTGTGCTTGTGTGTGTGTTTCCTATGCAGATCCTAAGCCCAGTGTCACATGCAAGTAGGAGGAGTAAGAAGGGTTCCTGGCAAATCCGGGTTATGGATTGCATTTAAAAAGGCCCCGTGGGAGTGCAATGGGCCCCTGTCTTGCTGCTTAGCAATAATGGTATGGGTTTAGGTTCTGCTGTGTGTACTGGTGGTTGACTGCCCCCCAGCCCAGAGTGTGCATGGAAAATTGTCTGGCAGCCTCCCTGACAGCAAGCAGTGATAGTGCCCATGAAGGGCACCTTGTTGGGCCCGCCCCTTTCACGGTTATCGCTTCTCGGCCTTTTGGCTAAGATCAAGTGTAGTATCTGTTCTTATCAGTTTAATATCTGATACGTCCCCTATCTGGGGACCATATATTAAATGGATTTTTGAGAACGGGGGCCGATTTCGAAGCTTGCTTCCGTCGCCCTATGCATTGACCCGATATGGCAGTATCTTCGGGTACAGTGCACCACCCCCTTACAGGGTTAAAAAGAAAGATTCCTACTTTCATTGCTACCTGCTTGCTGGCTAGCCAGCTAGCCAGCCCTGTGGGCCTTGCTGCTGCTGCAGCCAAAAAACAAAAGGTGGTGCTGCTGCTGCTTCTGCTGCTTCTGCTTCTGCTTGTGTCTGGCCGCTGTTGGAGCGTCCAGGCACAGGACTTCTGCTGCTGCTGACTAAATGGCCTCCTTAATTGGATCATTTGAGTAGCCAGCACACCTGTGCAGGTAGGGCATGACATGATAGGCAGCTGCCTTGATAGCGGGTGGGTGCTGAATGTTCCTAATTGACAAAATAAGATTAATGCTTATGAAGAAATATAAAATCTCATCCCTTCCCCAATATCGCGCCACACCCCTACCCCTTAATTCCCTGGTTGAACTTGATGGACATATGTCTTTTTTCGACCGTACTAACTATGTAACTATGTAACATAACATGGGGGGGGGGGGGGTCTCCTGGCTGTTCACACAGGTGTGTCATTGCTGTACATTGACCATGCATTGCTTCTGTGGTATTGCAAAGGCAAAGACAAATGCTTCCAGCCATCCATTGCACTAATGGATTGGTCATCAGCTGGCTGTCTATGTCCCGCATCAATATAGACCAAAGTACAGAGGGTTAGGCTATGCTATTGTGCACCTACCTGATGCATCAGAAGGTGCGAGGCCCTTGCTAAATTCTGTGCACAGACTTTGAGATCTATACTTTAGACTGTATCTAAACCTGCTCCAACATGGACTGACATTCTGGCCTACTTTCAGCCGATGCGACTTGTCTGTCGCTGAACAGTCGCTTTTTATGTATTCAGCACCTATGTATAATGTTGTAAAAATGCTCTAGAAGCTAAAGTCGCAGAAATGTCACACATATTTGGCCTGCAACTTTCTGTGCGACAAATTCAGACAGGAAAAATCAGTATAAATCCTTAGAAAATTATCCCCCAGTGTCTCCATCTGCTGGCGGTATTGAATAAGCATTGCTGCACTGATGGGGTATGCATTAGACGAAAAAAAAGAAGAAAAAGAAGAATAATACGCCCAGAAAAGAGGCGAAAAGGAGAAAAACGTAAAAAAACGTGAAAAAAAAGTAAGAGGAAGAGAAGGGAAAAAAAGGTGGAAATGGGTTTAAAAGTGATTTCGGCGGAGAAATATATATATATATATATATATATATATATATATATATATATATACGCGCACACACACACATATATATAAACGTATTCTCCGTTGAGATATTGCAGCCGCTGCTGTGTCCAGGCCCAGGAGCCTTAGCACTGTGCTGTGATGTCACTCAATACCACTGACATCACTAGGTGTAAACAACATCTCTCCTTTGCTGTGTATGTGACTATGGAGCTGTTTGGTGATGTCGTCTATTATGGCCTTCATAGAAGCAACAGGAGATTGTTGCATCCATCTAGAACCCTCAGAACTACAGTGCTATGATGTCACTCACTTCCACAGGCCTTGCAGAGTGTAAACAACAACAACCCAGCTTTGTTGTGTATGTAACCATAGGGATTTGTGATGTCACCTAGAACCTTCACAGCAGCGACAGCTTTATGAGGAGCATCAGCACTGCTCTGCCTGAGCAGAACCATCACCGCCATAGGTTGTCAAATAACCCGGGTTTAACCCACACAGGTAAGTCCAATGGGGTGCAGGCATGTCCTCTATGCTTACAGCTTCCCGTGGGTGTTGGTTTGATACCGTTTGGGGACAGCCAAGGAGGCATCTGCAGGCAACAAAGGTAGGTGTGTGCTTGTGTGTGTGTTTCCTATGCAGATCCTAAGCCCAGTGTCACATGCAAGTAGGAGGAGTAAGAAGGGTTCCTGGCAAATCCGGGTTATGGATTGCATTTAAAAAGGCCCCGTGGGAGTGCAATGGGCCCCTGTCTTGCTGCTTAGCAATAATGGTATGGGTTTAGGTTCTGCTGTGTGTACTGGTGGTTGACTGCCCCCCAGCCCAGAGTGTGCATGGAAAATTGTCTGGCAGCCTCCCTGACAGCAAGCAGTGATAGTGCCCATGAAGGGCACCTTGTTGGGCCCGCCCCTTTCACGGTTATCGCTTCTCGGCCTTTTGGCTAAGATCAAGTGTAGTATCTGTTCTTATCAGTTTAATATCTGATACGTCCCCTATCTGGGGACCATATATTAAATGGATTTTTGAGAACGGGGGCCGATTTCGAAGCTTGCTTCCGTCGCCCTATGCATTGACCCGATATGGCAGTATCTTCGGGTACAGTGCACCACCCCCTTACAGGGTTAAAAAGAAAGATTCCTACTTTCATTGCTACCTGCTTGCTGGCTAGCCAGCTAGCCAGCCCTGTGGGCCTTGCTGCTGCTGCAGCCAAAAAACAAAAGGTGGTGCTGCTGCTGCTTCTGCTGCTTCTGCTTCTGCTTGTGTCTGGCCGCTGTTGGAGCGTCCAGGCACAGGACTTCTGCTGCTGCTGACTAAATGGCCTCCTTAATTGGATCATTTGAGTAGCCAGCACACCTGTGCAGGTAGGGCATGACATGATAGGCAGCTGCCTTGATAGCGGGTGGGTGCTGAATGTTCCTAATTGACAAAATAAGATTAATGCTTATGAAGAAATATAAAATCTCATCCCTTCCCCAATATCGCGCCACACCCCTACCCCTTAATTCCCTGGTTGAACTTGATGGACATATGTCTTTTTTCGACCGTACTAACTATGTAACTATGTAACATAACATGGGGGGGGGGGGGGGGTCTCCTGGCTGTTCACACAGGTGTGTCATTGCTGTACATTGACCATGCATTGCTTCTGTGGTATTGCAAAGGCAAAGACAAATGCTTCCAGCCATCCATTGCACTAATGGATTGGTCATCAGCTGGCTGTCTATGTCCCGCATCAATATAGACCAAAGTACAGAGGGTTAGGCTATGCTATTGTGCACCTACCTGATGCATCAGAAGGTGCGAGGCCCTTGCTAAATTCTGTGCACAGACTTTGAGATCTATACTTTAGACTGTATCTAAACCTGCTCCAACATGGACTGACATTCTGGCCTACTTTCAGCCGATGCGACTTGTCTGTCGCTGAACAGTCGCTTTTTATGTATTCAGCACCTATGTATAATGTTGTAAAAATGCTCTAGAAGCTAAAGTCGCAGAAATGTCACACATATTTGGCCTGCAACTTTCTGTGCGACAAATTCAGACAGGAAAAATCTGTATAAATCCTTAGAAAATTATCCCCCAGTGTCTCCATCTGCTGGCGGTATTGAATAAGCATTGCTGCACTGATGGGGTATGCATTAGACGAAAAAAAAGAAGAAAAAGAAGAATAATACGCCCAGAAAAGAGGCGAAAAGGAGAAAAACGTAAAAAAACGTGAAAAAAAAGTAAGAGGAAGAGAAGGGAAAAAAAGGTGGAAATGGGTTTAAAAGTGATTTCGGCGGAGAAATATATATATATATATATATATATATATATATATATATATATATATATACGCGCACACACACACATATATATAAACGTATTCTCCGTTGAGATATTGCAGCCGCTGCTGTGTCCAGGCCCAGGAGCCTTAGCACTGTGCTGTGATGTCACTCAATACCACTGACATCACTAGGTGTAAACAACATCTCTCCTTTGCTGTGTATGTGACTATGGAGCTGTTTGGTGATGTCGTCTATTATGGCCTTCATAGAAGCAACAGGAGATTGTTGCATCCATCTAGAACCCTCAGAACTACAGTGCTATGATGTCACTCACTTCCACAGGCCTTGCAGAGTGTAAACAACAACAACCCAGCTTTGTTGTGTATGTAACCATAGGGATTTGTGATGTCACCTAGAACCTTCACAGCAGCGACAGCTTTATGAGGAGCATCAGCACTGCTCTGCCTGAGCAGAACCATCACCGCCATAGGTTGTCAAATAACCCGGGTTTAACCCACACAGGTAAGTCCAATGGGGTGCAGGCATGTCCTCTATGCTTACAGCTTCCCGTGGGTGTTGGTTTGATACCGTTTGGGGACAGCCAAGGAGGCATCTGCAGGCAACAAAGGTAGGTGTGTGCTTGTGTGTGTGTTTCCTATGCAGATCCTAAGCCCAGTGTCACATGCAAGTAGGAGGAGTAAGAAGGGTTCCTGGCAAATCCGGGTTATGGATTGCATTTAAAAAGGCCCCGTGGGAGTGCAATGGGCCCCTGTCTTGCTGCTTAGCAATAATGGTATGGGTTTAGGTTCTGCTGTGTGTACTGGTGGTTGACTGCCCCCCAGCCCAGAGTGTGCATGGAAAATTGTCTGGCAGCCTCCCTGACAGCAAGCAGTGATAGTGCCCATGAAGGGCACCTTGTTGGGCCCGCCCCTTTTCACGGTTATCGCTTCTCGGCCTTTTGGCTAAGATCAAGTGTAGTATCTGTTCTTATCAGTTTAATATCTGATACGTCCCCTATCTGGGGACCATATATTAAATGGATTTTTGAAAACGGGGGCCGATTTCGAAGCTTGCTTCCGTCGCCCTATGCATTGACCCGATATGGCAGTATCTTCGGGTACAGTGCACCACCCCCTTACAGGGTTAAAAAGAAAGATTCCTACTTTCATTGCTACCTGCTTGCTGGCTAGCCAGCTAGCCAGCCCTGTGGGCCTTGCTGCTGCTGCAGCCAAAAAACAAAAGGTGGTGCTGCTGCTGCTTCTGCTGCTTCTGCTTCTGCTTGTGTCTGGCCGCTGTTGGAGCGTCCAGGCACAGGACTTCTGCTGCTGCTGACTAAATGGCCTCCTTAATTGGATCATTTGAGTAGCCAGCACACCTGTGCAGGTAGGGCATGACATGATAGGCAGCTGCCTTGATAGCGGGTGGGTGCTGAATGTTCCTAATTGACAAAATAAGATTAATGCTTATGAAGAAATATAAAATCTCATCCCTTCCCCAATATCGCGCCACACCCCTACCCCTTAATTCCCTGGTTGAACTTGATGGACATATGTCTTTTTTCGACCGTACTAACTATGTAACTATGTAACATAACATGGGGGGGGGGGGGGGGTCTCCTGGCTGTTCACACAGGTGTGTCATTGCTGTACATTGACCATGCATTGCTTCTGTGGTATTGCAAAGGCAAAGACAAATGCTTCCAGCCATCCATTGCACTAATGGATTGGTCATCAGCTGGCTGTCTATGTCCCGCATCAATATAGACCAAAGTACAGAGGGTTAGGCTATGCTATTGTGCACATACCTGATGCATCAGAAGGTGCGAGGCCCTTGCTAAATTCTGTGCACAGACTTTGAGATCTATACTTTAGACTGTATCTAAACCTGCTCCAACATGGACTGACATTCTGGCCTACTTTCAGCCGATGCGACTTGTCTGTCGCTGAACAGTCGCTTTTTATGTATTCAGCACCTATGTATAATGTTGTAAAAATGCTCTAGAAGCTAAAGTCGCAGAAATGTCACACATATTTGGCCTGCAACTTTCTGTGCGACAAATTCAGACAGGAAAAATCAGTATAAATCCTTAGAAAATTATCCCCCAGTGTCTCCATCTGCTGGCGGTATTGAATAAGCATTGCTGCACTGATGGGGTATGCATTAGACGAAAAAAAAGAAGAAAAAGAAGAATAATACGCCCAGAAAAGAGGCGAAAAGGAGAAAAACGTAAAAAAACGTGAAAAAAAAGTAAGAGGAAGAGAAGGGAAAAAAAGGTGGAAATGGGTTTAAAAGTGATTTCGGCGGAGAAATATATATATATATATATATATATATATATATATATATATATATATATATATATACGC
The DNA here is from genome assembly GCF_029499605.1 of Hyla sarda. Lineage (NCBI taxonomy): Eukaryota > Metazoa > Chordata > Amphibia > Anura > Hylidae > Hyla > Hyla sarda. The sequence continues at coordinate 42,932 of NW_026610625.1, forward strand.
GCACACACACACATATATATAAACGTATTCTCCGTTGAGATATTGCAGCCGCTGCTGTGTCCAGGCCCAGGAGCCTTAGCACTGTGCTGTGATGTCACTCAATACCACTGACATCACTAGGTGTAAACAACATCTCTCCTTTGCTGTGTATGTGACTATGGAGCTGTTTGGTGATGTCGTCTATTATGGCCTTCATAGAAGCAACAGGAGATTGTTGCATCCATCTAGAACCCTCAGAACTACAGTGCTATGATGTCACTCACTTCCACAGGCCTTGCAGAGTGTAAACAACAACAACCCAGCTTTGTTGTGTATGTAACCATAGGGATTTGTGATGTCACCTAGAACCTTCACAGCAGCGACAGCTTTATGAGGAGCATCAGCACTGCTCTGCCTGAGCAGAACCATCACCGCCATAGGTTGTCAAATAACCCGGGTTTAACCCACACAGGTAAGTCCAATGGGGTGCAGGCATGTCCTCTATGCTTACAGCTTCCCGTGGGTGTTGGTTTGATACCGTTTGGGGACAGCCAAGGAGGCATCTGCAGGCAACAAAGGTAGGTGTGTGCTTGTGTGTGTGTTTCCTATGCAGATCCTAAGCCCAGTGTCACATGCAAGTAGGAGGAGTAAGAAGGGTTCCTGGCAAATCCGGGTTATGGATTGCATTTAAAAAGGCCCCGTGGGAGTGCAATGGGCCCCTGTCTTGCTGCTTAGCAATAATGGTATGGGTTTAGGTTCTGCTGTGTGTACTGGTGGTTGACTGCCCCCCAGCCCAGAGTGTGCATGGAAAATTGTCTGGCAGCCTCCCTGACAGCAAGCAGTGATAGTGCCCATGAAGGGCACCTTGTTGGGCCCGCCCCTTTCACGGTTATCGCTTCTCGGCCTTTTGGCTAAGATCAAGTGTAGTATCTGTTCTTATCAGTTTAATATCTGATACGTCCCCTATCTGGGGACCATATATTAAATGGATTTTTTAGAACGGGGGCCGATTTCGAAGCTTGCTTCCGTCGCCCTATGCATTGACCCGATATGGCAGTATCTTCGGGTACAGTGCACCACCCCCTTACAGGGTTAAAAAGAAAGATTCCTACTTTCATTGCTACCTGCTTGCTGGCTAGCCAGCTAGCCAGCCCTGTGGGCCTTGCTGCTGCTGCAGCCAAAAAACAAAAGGTGGTGCTGCTGCTGCTTCTGCTGCTTCTGCTTCTGCTTGTGTCTGGCCGCTGTTGGAGCGTCCAGGCACAGGACTTCTGCTGCTGCTGACTAAATGGCCTCCTTAATTGGATCATTTGAGTAGCCAGCACACCTGTGCAGGTAGGGCATGACATGATAGGCAGCTGCCTTGATAGCGGGTGGGTGCTGAATGTTCCTAATTGACAAAATAAGATTAATGCTTATGAAGAAATATAAAATCTCATCCCTTCCCCAATATCGCGCCACACCCCTACCCCTTAATTCCCTGGTTGAACTTGATGGACATATGTCTTTTTTCGACCGTACTAACTATGTAACTATGTAACATAACATGGGGGGGGTCTCCTGGCTGTTCACACAGGTGTGTCATTGCTGTACATTGACCATGCATTGCTTCTGTGGTATTGCAAAGGCAAAGACAAATGCTTCCAGCCATCCATTGCACTAATGGATTGGTCATCAGCTGGCTGTCTATGTCCCGCATCAATATAGACCAAAGTACAGAGGGTTAGGCTATGCTATTGTGCACCTACCTGATGCATCAGAAGGTGCGAGGCCCTTGCTAAATTCTGTGCACAGACTTTGAGATCTATACTTTAGACTGTATCTAAACCTGCTCCAACATGGACTGACATTCTGGCCTACTTTCAGCCGATGCGACTTGTCTGTCGCTGAACAGTCGCTTTTTATGTATTCAGCACCTATGTATAATGTTGTAAAAATGCTCTAGAAGCTAAAGTCGCAGAAATGTCACACATATTTGGCCTGCAACTTTCTGTGCGACAAATTCAGACAGGAAAAATCTGTATAAATCCTTAGAAAATTATCCCCCAGTGTCTCCATCTGCTGGCGGTATTGAATAAGCATTGCTGCACTGATGGGGTATGCATTAGACGAAAAAAAAGAAGAAAAAGAAGAATAATACGCCCAGAAAAGAGGCGAAAAGGAGAAAAACGTAAAAAAACGTGAAAAAAAAGTAAGAGGAAGAGAAGGGAAAAAAAGGTGGAAATGGGTTTAAAAGTGATTTCGGCGGAGAAATATATATATATATATATATATATATATATATATATATATATATACGCGCACACACACACATATATATAAACGTATTCTCCGTTGAGATATTGCAGCCGCTGCTGTGTCCAGGCCCAGGAGCCTTAGCACTGTGCTGTGATGTCACTCAATACCACTGACATCACTAGGTGTAAACAACATCTCTCCTTTGCTGTGTATGTGACTATGGAGCTGTTTGGTGATGTCGTCTATTATGGCCTTCATAGAAGCAACAGGAGATTGTTGCATCCATCTAGAACCCTCAGAACTACAGTGCTATGATGTCACTCACTTCCACAGGCCTTGCAGAGTGTAAACAACAACAACCCAGCTTTGTTGTGTATGTAACCATAGGGATTTGTGATGTCACCTAGAACCTTCACAGCAGCGACAGCTTTATGAGGAGCATCAGCACTGCTCTGCCTGAGCAGAACCATCACCGCCATAGGTTGTCAAATAACCCGGGTTTAACCCACACAGGTAAGTCCAATGGGGTGCAGGCATGTCCTCTATGCTTACAGCTTCCCGTGGGTGTTGGTTTGATACCGTTTGGGGACAGCCAAGGAGGCATCTGCAGGCAACAAAGGTAGGTGTGTGCTTGTGTGTGTGTTTCCTATGCAGATCCTAAGCCCAGTGTCACATGCAAGTAGGAGGAGTAAGAAGGGTTCCTGGCAAATCCGGGTTATGGATTGCATTTAAAAAGGCCCCGTGGGAGTGCAATGGGCCCCTGTCTTGCTGCTTAGCAATAATGGTATGGGTTTAGGTTCTGCTGTGTGTACTGGTGGTTGACTGCCCCCCAGCCCAGAGTGTGCATGGAAAATTGTCTGGCAGCCTCCCTGACAGCAAGCAGTGATAGTGCCCATGAAGGGCACCTTGTTGGGCCCGCCCCTTTCACGGTTATCGCTTCTCGGCCTTTTGGCTAAGATCAAGTGTAGTATCTGTTCTTATCAGTTTAATATCTGATACGTCCCCTATCTGGGGACCATATATTAAATGGATTTTTGAAAACGGGGGCCGATTTCGAAGCTTGCTTCCGTCGCCCTATGCATTGACCCGATATGGCAGTATCTTCGGGTACAGTGCACCACCCCCTTACAGGGTTAAAAAGAAAGATTCCTACTTTCATTGCTACCTGCTTGCTGGCTAGCCAGCTAGCCAGCCCTGTGGGCCTTGCTGCTGCTGCAGCCAAAAAACAAAAGGTGGTGCTGCTGCTGCTTCTGCTGCTTCTGCTTCTGCTTGTGTCTGGCCGCTGTTGGAGCGTCCAGGCACAGGACTTCTGCTGCTGCTGACTAAATGGCCTCCTTAATTGGATCATTTGAGTAGCCAGCACACCTGTGCAGGTAGGGCATGACATGATAGGCAGCTGCCTTGATAGCGGGTGGGTGCTGAATGTTCCTAATTGACAAAATAAGATTAATGCTTATGAAGAAATATAAAATCTCATCCCTTCCCCAATATCGCGCCACACCCCTACCCCTTAATTCCCTGGTTGAACTTGATGGACATATGTCTTTTTTCGACCGTACTAACTATGTAACTATGTAACATAACATGGGGGGGGGGGGGGGTCTCCTGGCTGTTCACACAGGTGTGTCATTGCTGTACATTGACCATGCATTGCTTCTGTGGTATTGCAAAGGCAAAGACAAATGCTTCCAGCCATCCATTGCACTAATGGATTGGTCATCAGCTGGCTGTCTATGTCCCGCATCAATATAGACCAAAGTACAGAGGGTTAGGCTATGCTATTGTGCACCTACCTGATGCATCAGAAGGTGCGAGGCCCTTGCTAAATTCTGTGCACAGACTTTGAGATCTATACTTTAGACTGTATCTAAACCTGCTCCAACATGGACTGACATTCTGGCCTACTTTCAGCCGATGCGACTTGTCTGTCGCTGAACAGTCGCTTTTTATGTATTCAGCACCTATGTATAATGTTGTAAAAATGCTCTAGAAGCTAAAGTCGCAGAAATGTCACACATATTTGGCCTGCAACTTTCTGTGCGACAAATTCAGACAGGAAAAATCAGTATAAATCCTTAGAAAATTATCCCCCAGTGTCTCCATCTGCTGGCGGTATTGAATAAGCATTGCTGCACTGATGGGGTATGCATTAGACGAAAAAAAAGAAGAAAAAGAAGAATAATACGCCCAGAAAAGAGGCGAAAAGGAGAAAAACGTAAAAAAACGTGAAAAAAAAGTAAGAGGAAGAGAAGGGAAAAAAAGGTGGAAATGGGTTTAAAAGTGATTTCGGCGGAGAAATATATATATATATATATATATATATATATATATATATATATATATACGCGCACACACACACATATATATAAACGTATTCTCCGTTGAGATATTGCAGCCGCTGCTGTGTCCAGGCCCAGGAGCCTTAGCACTGTGCTGTGATGTCACTCAATACCACTGACATCACTAGGTGTAAACAACATCTCTCCTTTGCTGTGTATGTGACTATGGAGCTGTTTGGTGATGTCGTCTATTATGGCCTTCATAGAAGCAACAGGAGATTGTTGCATCCATCTAGAACCCTCAGAACTACAGTGCTATGATGTCACTCACTTCCACAGGCCTTGCAGAGTGTAAACAACAACAACCCAGCTTTGTTGTGTATGTAACCATAGGGATTTGTGATGTCACCTAGAACCTTCACAGCAGCGACAGCTTTATGAGGAGCATCAGCACTGCTCTGCCTGAGCAGAACCATCACCGCCATAGGTTGTCAAATAACCCGGGTTTAACCCACACAGGTAAGTCCAATGGGGTGCAGGCATGTCCTCTATGCTTACAGCTTCCCGTGGGTGTTGGTTTGATACCGTTTGGGGACAGCCAAGGAGGCATCTGCAGGCAACAAAGGTAGGTGTGTGCTTGTGTGTGTGTTTCCTATGCAGATCCTAAGCCCAGTGTCACATGCAAGTAGGAGGAGTAAGAAGGGTTCCTGGCAAATCCGGGTTATGGATTGCATTTAAAAAGGCCCCGTGGGAGTGCAATGGGCCCCTGTCTTGCTGCTTAGCAATAATGGTATGGGTTTAGGTTCTGCTGTGTGTACTGGTGGTTGACTGCCCCCCAGCCCAGAGTGTGCATGGAAAATTGTCTGGCAGCCTCCCTGACAGCAAGCAGTGATAGTGCCCATGAAGGGCACCTTGTTGGGCCCGCCCCTTTCACGGTTATCGCTTCTCGGCCTTTTGGCTAAGATCAAGTGTAGTATCTGTTCTTATCAGTTTAATATCTGATACGTCCCCTATCTGGGGACCATATATTAAATGGATTTTTTAGAACGGGGGCCGATTTCGAAGCTTGCTTCCGTCGCCCTATGCATTGACCCGATATGGCAGTATCTTCGGGTACAGTGCACCACCCCCTTACAGGGTTAAAAAGAAAGATTCCTACTTTCATTGCTACCTGCTTGCTGGCTAGCCAGCTAGCCAGCCCTGTGGGCCTTGCTGCTGCTGCAGCCAAAAAACAAAAGGTGGTGCTGCTGCTGCTTCTGCTGCTTCTGCTTCTGCTTGTGTCTGGCCGCTGTTGGAGCGTCCAGGCACAGGACTTCTGCTGCTGCTGACTAAATGGCCTCCTTAATTGGATCATTTGAGTAGCCAGCACACCTGTGCAGGTAGGGCATGACATGATAGGCAGCTGCCTTGATAGCGGGTGGGTGCTGAATGTTCCTAATTGACAAAATAAGATTAATGCTTATGAAGAAATATAAAATCTCATCCCTTCCCCAATATCGCGCCACACCCCTACCCCTTAATTCCCTGGTTGAACTTGATGGACATATGTCTTTTTTCGACCGTACTAACTATGTAACTATGTAACATAACATGGGGGGGGTCTCCTGGCTGTTCACACAGGTGTGTCATTGCTGTACATTGACCATGCATTGCTTCTGTGGTATTGCAAAGGCAAAGACAAATGCTTCCAGCCATCCATTGCACTAATGGATTGGTCATCAGCTGGCTGTCTATGTCCCGCATCAATATAGACCAAAGTACAGAGGGTTAGGCTATGCTATTGTGCACCTACCTGATGCATCAGAAGGTGCGAGGCCCTTGCTAAATTCTGTGCACAGACTTTGAGATCTATACTTTAGACTGTATCTAAACCTGCTCCAACATGGACTGACATTCTGGCCTACTTTCAGCCGATGCGACTTGTCTGTCGCTGAACAGTCGCTTTTTATGTATTCAGCACCTATGTATAATGTTGTAAAAATGCTCTAGAAGCTAAAGTCGCAGAAATGTCACACATATTTGGCCTGCAACTTTCTGTGCGACAAATTCAGACAGGAAAAATCTGTATAAATCCTTAGAAAATTATCCCCCAGTGTCTCCATCTGCTGGCGGTATTGAATAAGCATTGCTGCACTGATGGGGTATGCATTAGACGAAAAAAAAGAAGAAAAAGAAGAATAATACGCCCAGAAAAGAGGCGAAAAGGAGAAAAACGTAAAAAAACGTGAAAAAAAAGTAAGAGGAAGAGAAGGGAAAAAAAGGTGGAAATGGGTTTAAAAGTGATTTCGGCGGAGAAATATATATATATATATATATATATATATATATATATATATATACGCGCACACACACACATATATATAAACGTATTCTCCGTTGAGATATTGCAGCCGCTGCTGTGTCCAGGCCCAGGAGCCTTAGCACTGTGCTGTGATGTCACTCAATACCACTGACATCACTAGGTGTAAACAACATCTCTCCTTTGCTGTGTATGTGACTATGGAGCTGTTTGGTGATGTCGTCTATTATGGCCTTCATAGAAGCAACAGGAGATTGTTGCATCCATCTAGAACCCTCAGAACTACAGTGCTATGATGTCACTCACTTCCACAGGCCTTGCAGAGTGTAAACAACAACAACCCAGCTTTGTTGTGTATGTAACCATAGGGATTTGTGATGTCACCTAGAACCTTCACAGCAGCGACAGCTTTATGAGGAGCATCAGCACTGCTCTGCCTGAGCAGAACCATCACCGCCATAGGTTGTCAAATAACCCGGGTTTAACCCACACAGGTAAGTCCAATGGGGTGCAGGCATGTCCTCTATGCTTACAGCTTCCCGTGGGTGTTGGTTTGATACCGTTTGGGGACAGCCAAGGAGGCATCTGCAGGCAACAAAGGTAGGTGTGTGCTTGTGTGTGTGTTTCCTATGCAGATCCTAAGCCCAGTGTCACATGCAAGTAGGAGGAGTAAGAAGGGTTCCTGGCAAATCCGGGTTATGGATTGCATTTAAAAAGGCCCCGTGGGAGTGCAATGGGCCCCTGTCTTGCTGCTTAGCAATAATGGTATGGGTTTAGGTTCTGCTGTGTGTACTGGTGGTTGACTGCCCCCCAGCCCAGAGTGTGCATGGAAAATTGTCTGGCAGCCTCCCTGACAGCAAGCAGTGATAGTGCCCATGAAGGGCACCTTGTTGGGCCCGCCCCTTTCACGGTTATCGCTTCTCGGCCTTTTGGCTAAGATCAAGTGTAGTATCTGTTCTTATCAGTTTAATATCTGATACGTCCCCTATCTGGGGACCATATATTAAATGGATTTTTGAAAACGGGGGCCGATTTCGAAGCTTGCTTCCGTCGCCCTATGCATTGACCCGATATGGCAGTATCTTCGGGTACAGTGCACCACCCCCTTACAGGGTTAAAAAGAAAGATTCCTACTTTCATTGCTACCTGCTTGCTGGCTAGCCAGCTAGCCAGCCCTGTGGGCCTTGCTGCTGCTGCAGCCAAAAAACAAAAGGTGGTGCTGCTGCTGCTTCTGCTGCTTCTGCTTCTGCTTGTGTCTGGCCGCTGTTGGAGCGTCCAGGCACAGGACTTCTGCTGCTGCTGACTAAATGGCCTCCTTAATTGGATCATTTGAGTAGCCAGCACACCTGTGCAGGTAGGGCATGACATGATAGGCAGCTGCCTTGATAGCGGGTGGGTGCTGAATGTTCCTAATTGACAAAATAAGATTAATGCTTATGAAGAAATATAAAATCTCATCCCTTCCCCAATATCGCGCCACACCCCTACCCCTTAATTCCCTGGTTGAACTTGATGGACATATGTCTTTTTTCGACCGTACTAACTATGTAACTATGTAACATAACATGGGGGGGGGGGGGGGGTCTCCTGGCTGTTCACACAGGTGTGTCATTGCTGTACATTGACCATGCATTGCTTCTGTGGTATTGCAAAGGCAAAGACAAATGCTTCCAGCCATCCATTGCACTAATGGATTGGTCATCAGCTGGCTGTCTATGTCCCGCATCAATATAGACCAAAGTACAGAGGGTTAGGCTATGCTATTGTGCACCTACCTGATGCATCAGAAGGTGCGAGGCCCTTGCTAAATTCTGTGCACAGACTTTGAGATCTATACTTTAGACTGTATCTAAACCTGCTCCAACATGGACTGACATTCTGGCCTACTTTCAGCCGATGCGACTTGTCTGTCGCTGAACAGTCGCTTTTTATGTATTCAGCACCTATGTATAATGTTGTAAAAATGCTCTAGAAGCTAAAGTCGCAGAAATGTCACACATATTTGGCCTGCAACTTTCTGTGCGACAAATTCAGACAGGAAAAATCAGTATAAATCCTTAGAAAATTATCCCCCAGTGTCTCCATCTGCTGGCGGTATTGAATAAGCATTGCTGCACTGATGGGGTATGCATTAGACGAAAAAAAAGAAGAAAAAGAAGAATAATACGCCCAGAAAAGAGGCGAAAAGGAGAAAAACGTAAAAAAACGTGAAAAAAAAGTAAGAGGAAGAGAAGGGAAAAAAAGGTGGAAATGGGTTTAAAAGTGATTTCGGCGGAGAAATATATATATATATATATATATATATATATATATATATATATATATATACGCGCACACACACACATATATATAAACGTATTCTCCGTTGAGATATTGCAGCCGCTGCTGTGTCCAGGCCCAGGAGCCTTAGCACTGTGCTGTGATGTCACTCAATACCACTGACATCACTAGGTGTAAACAACATCTCTCCTTTGCTGTGTATGTGACTATGGAGCTGTTTGGTGATGTCGTCTATTATGGCCTTCATAGAAGCAACAGGAGATTGTTGCATCCATCTAGAACCCTCAGAACTACAGTGCTATGATGTCACTCACTTCCACAGGCCTTGCAGAGTGTAAACAACAACAACCCAGCTTTGTTGTGTATGTAACCATAGGGATTTGTGATGTCACCTAGAACCTTCACAGCAGCGACAGCTTTATGAGGAGCATCAGCACTGCTCTGCCTGAGCAGAACCATCACCGCCATAGGTTGTCAAATAACCCGGGTTTAACCCACACAGGTAAGTCCAATGGGGTGCAGGCATGTCCTCTATGCTTACAGCTTCCCGTGGGTGTTGGTTTGATACCGTTTGGGGACAGCCAAGGAGGCATCTGCAGGCAACAAAGGTAGGTGTGTGCTTGTGTGTGTGTTTCCTATGCAGATCCTAAGCCCAGTGTCACATCAAAGTAGGAGGAGTAAGAAGGGTTCCTGGCAAATCCGGGTTATGGATTGCATTTAAAAAGGCCCCGTGGGAGTGCAATGGGCCCCTGTCTTGCTGCTTAGCAATAATGGTATGGGTTTAGGTTCTGCTGTGTGTACTGGTGGTTGACTGCCCCCCAGCCCAGAGTGTGCATGGAAAATTGTCTGGCAGCCTCCCTGACAGCAAGCAGTGATAGTGCCCATGAAGGGCACCTTGTTGGGCCCGCCCCTTTCACGGTTATCGCTTCTCGGCCTTTTGGCTAAGATCAAGTGTAGTATCTGTTCTTATCAGTTTAATATCTGATACGTCCCCTATCTGGGGACCATATATTAAATGGATTTTTGAGAACGGGGGCCGATTTCGAAGCTTGCTTCCGTCGCCCTATGCATTGACCCGATATGGCAGTATCTTCGGGTACAGTGCACCACCCCCTTACAGGGTTAAAAAGAAAGATTCCTACTTTCATTGCTACCTGCTTGCTGGCTAGCCAGCTAGCCAGCCCTGTGGGCCTTGCTGCTGCTGCAGCCAAAAAACAAAAGGTGGTGCTGCTGCTGCTTCTGCTGCTTCTGCTTCTGCTTGTGTCTGGCCGCTGTTGGAGCGTCCAGGCACAGGACTTCTGCTGCTGCTGACTAAATGGCCTCCTTAATTGGATCATTTGAGTAGCCAGCACACCTGTGCAGGTAGGGCATGACATGATAGGCAGCTGCCTTGATAGCGGGTGGGTGCTGAATGTTCCTAATTGACAAAATAAGATTAATGCTTATGAAGAAATATAAAATCTCATCCCTTCCCCAATATCGCGCCACACCCCTACCCCTTAATTCCCTGGTTGAACTTGATGGACATATGTCTTTTTTCGACCGTACTAACTATGTAACTATGTAACATAACATGGGGGGGGTCTCCTGGCTGTTCACACAGGTGTGTCATTGCTGTACATTGACCATGCATTGCTTCTGTGGTATTGCAAAGGCAAAGACAAATGCTTCCAGCCATCCATTGCACTAATGGATTGGTCATCAGCTGGCTGTCTATGTCCCGCATCAATATAGACCAAAGTACAGAGGGTTAGGCTATGCTATTGTGCACCTACCTGATGCATCAGAAGGTGCGAGGCCCTTGCTAAATTCTGTGCACAGACTTTGAGATCTATACTTTAGACTGTATCTAAACCTGCTCCAACATGGACTGACATTCTGGCCTACTTTCAGCCGATGCGACTTGTCTGCCGCTGAACAGTCGCTTTTTATGTATTCAGCACCTATGTATAATGTTGTAAAAATGCTCTAGAAGCTAAAGTCGCAGAAATGTCACACATATTGGGCCTGCAACTTTCTGTGCGACAAATTCAGACAGGAAAAATCAGTATAAATCCTTAGAAAATTATCCCCCAGTGTCTCCATCTGCTGGCGGTATTGAATAAGCATTGCTGCACTGATGGGGTATGCATTAGACGAAAAAAAAGAAGAAAAAGAAGAATAATACGCCCAGAAAAGAGGCGAAAAGGAGAAAAACGTAAAAAAACGTGAAAAGAAAGTAAGAGGAAGAGAAGGGAAAAAAAGGTGGAAATGGGTTTAAAAGTGATTTCGGCGGAGAAATATATATATATATATATATATATATATATATATATATATATACGCGCACACACACACATATATATAAACGTATTCTCCGTTGAGATATTGCAGCCGCTGCTGTGTCCAGGCCCAGGAGCCTTAGCACTGTGCTGTGATGTCACTCAATACCACTGACATCACTAGGTGTAAACAACGTCTCTCCTTTGCTGTGTATGTGACTATGGAGCTGTTTGGTGATGTCGTCTATTATGGCCTTCATAGAAGCAACAGGAGATTGTTGCATCCATCTAGAACCCTCAGAACTACAGTGCTATGATGTCACTCACTTCCACAGGCCTTGCAGAGTGTAAACAACAACAACCCAGCTTTGTTGTGTATGTAACCATAGGGATTTGTGATGTCACCTAGAACCTTCACAGCAGCGACAGCTTTATGAGGAGCATCAGCACTGCTCTGCCTGAGCAGAACCATCACCGCCATAGGTTGTCAAATAACCCGGGTTTAACCCACACAGGTAAGTCCAATGGGGTGCAGGCATGTCCTCTATGCTTACAGCTTCCCGTGGGTGTTGGTTTGATACCGTTTGGGGACAGCCAAGGAGGCATCTGCAGGCAACAAAGGTAGGTGTGTGCTTGTGTGTGTGTTTCCTATGCAGATCCTAAGCCCAGTGTCACATGCAAGTAGGAGGAGTAAGAAGGGTTCCTGGCAAATCCGGGTTATGGATTGCATTTAAAAAGGCCCCGTGGGAGTGCAATGGGCCCCTGTCTTGCTGCTTAGCAATAATGGTATGGGTTTAGGTTCTGCTGTGTGTACTGGTGGTTGACTGCCCCCCAGCCCAGAGTGTGCATGGAAAATTGTCTGGCAGCCTCCCTGACAGCAAGCAGTGATAGTGCCCATGAAGGGCACCTTGTTGGGCCCGCCCCTTTCACGGTTATCGCTTCTCGGCCTTTTGGCTAAGATCAAGTGTAGTATCTGTTCTTATCAGTTTAATATCTGATACGTCCCCTATCTGGGGACCATATATTAAATGGATTTTTGAGAACGGGGGCCGATTTCGAAGCTTGCTTCCGTCGCCCTATGCATTGACCCGATATGGCAGTATCTTCGGGTACAGTGCACCACCCCCTTACAGGGTTAAAAAGAAAGATTCCTACTTTCATTGCTACCTGCTTGCTGGCTAGCCAGCTAGCCAGCCCTGTGGGCCTTGCTGCTGCTGCAGCCAAAAAACAAAAGGTGGTGCTGCTGCTGCTTCTGCTGCTTCTGCTTCTGCTTGTGTCTGGCCGCTGTTGGAGCGTCCAGGCACAGGACTTCTGCTGCTGCTGACTAAATGGCCTCCTTAATTGGATCATTTGAGTAGCCAGCACACCTGTGCAGGTAGGGCATGACATGATAGGCAGCTGCCTTGATAGCGGGTGGGTGCTGAATGTTCCTAATTGACAAAATAAGATTAATGCTTATGAAGAAATATAAAATCTCATCCCTTCCCCAATATCGCGCCACACCCCTACCCCTTAATTCCCTGGTTGAACTTGATGGACATATGTCTTTTTTCGACCGTACTAACTATGTAACTATGTAACATAACATGGGGGGGGGGGGGGGTCTCCTGGCTGTTCACACAGGTGTGTCATTGCTGTACATTGACCATGCATTGCTTCTGTGGTATTGCAAAGGCAAAGACAAATGCTTCCAGCCATCCATTGCACTAATGGATTGGTCATCAGCTGGCTGTCTATGTCCCGCATCAATATAGACCAAAGTACAGAGGGTTAGGCTATGCTATTGTGCACCTACCTGATGCATCAGAAGGTGCGAGGCCCTTGCTAAATTCTGTGCACAGACTTTGAGATCTATACTTTAGACTGTATCTAAACCTGCTCCAACATGGACTGACATTCTGGCCTACTTTTAGCCGATGCGACTTGTCTGTCGCTGAACAGTCGCTTTTTATGTATTCAGCACCTATGTATAATGTTGTAAAAATGCTCTAGAAGCTAAAGTCGCAGAAATGTCACACATATTTGGCCTGCAACTTTCTGTGCGACAAATTCAGACAGGAAAAATCTGTATAAATCCTTAGAAAATTATCCCCCAGTGTCTCCATCTGCTGGCGGTATTGAATAAGCATTGCTGCACTGATGGGGTATGCATTAGACGAAAAAAAAGAAGAAAAAGAAGAATAATACGCCCAGAAAAGAGGCGAAAAGGAGAAAAACGTAAAAAAACGTGAAAAAAAAGTAAGAGGAAGAGAAGGGAAAAAAAGGTGGAAATGGGTTTAAAAGTGATTTCGGCGGAGAAATATATATATATATATATATATATATATATATATATATACGCGCACACACACACATATATATAAACGTATTCTCCGTTGAGATATTGCAGCCGCTGCTGTGTCCAGGCCCAGGAGCCTTAGCACTGTGCTGTGATGTCACTCAATACCACTGACATCACTAGGTGTAAACAACATCTCTCCTTTGCTGTGTATGTGACTATGGAGCTGTTTGGTGATGTCGTCTATTATGGCCTTCATAGAAGCAACAGGAGATTGTTGCATCCATCTAGAACCCTCAGAACTACAGTGCTATGATGTCACTCACTTCCACAGGCCTTGCAGAGTGTAAAAAACAACAACCCAGCTTTGTTGTGTATGTAACCATAGGGATTTGTGATGTCACCTAGAACCTTCACAGCAGCGACAGCTTTATGAGGAGCATCAGCACTGCTCTGCCTGAGCAGAACCATCACCGCCATAGGTTGTCAAATAACCCGGGTTTAACCCACACAGGTAAGTCCAATGGGGTGCAGGCATGTCCTCTATGCTTACAGCTTCCCGTGGGTGTTGGTTTGATACCGTTTGGGGACAGCCAAGGAGGCATCTGCAGGCAACAAAGGTAGGTGTGTGCTTGTGTGTGTGTTTCCTATGCAGATCCTAAGCCCAGTGTCACATGCAAGTAGGAGGAGTAAGAAGGGTTCCTGGCAAATCCGGGTTATGGATTGCATTTAAAAAGGCCCCGTGGGAGTGCAATGGGCCCCTGTCTTGCTGCTTAGCAATAATGGTATGGGTTTAGGTTCTGCTGTGTGTACTGGTGGTTGACTGCCCCCCAGCCCAGAGTGTGCATGGAAAATTGTCTGGCAGCCTCCCTGACAGCAAGCAGTGATAGTGCCCATGAAGGGCACCTTGTTGGGCCCGCCCCTTTCACGGTTATCGCTTCTCGGCCTTTTGGCTAAGATCAAGTGTAGTATCTGTTCTTATCAGTTTAATATCTGATACGTCCCCTATCTGGGGACCATATATTAAATGGATTTTTGAGAACGGGGGCCGATTTCGAAGCTTGCTTCCGTCGCCCTATGCATTGACCCGATATGGCAGTATCTTCGGGTACAGTGCACCACCCCCTTACAGGGTTAAAAAGAAAGATTCCTACTTTCATTGCTACCTGCTTGCTGGCTAGCCAGCTAGCCAGCCCTGTGGGCCTTGCTGCTGCTGCAGCCAAAAAACAAAAGGTGGTGCTGCTGCTGCTTCTGCTGCTTCTGCTTCTGCTTGTGTCTGGCCGCTGTTGGAGCGTCCAGGCACAGGACTTCTGCTGCTGCTGACTAAATGGCCTCCTTAATTGGATCATTTGAGTAGCCAGCACACCTGTGCAGGTAGGGCATGACATGATAGGCAGCTGCCTTGATAGCGGGTGGGTGCTGAATGTTCCTAATTGACAAAATAAGATTAATGCTTATGAAGAAATATAAAATCTCATCCCTTCCCCAATATCGCGCCACACCCCTACCCCTTAATTCTCTGGTTGAACTTGATGGACATATGTCTTTTTTCGACCGTACTAACTATGTAACTATGTAACATAACATGGGGGGGGGGGGGGTCTCCTGGCTGTTCACACAGGTGTGTCATTGCTGTACATTGACCATGCATTGCTTCTGTGGTATTGCAAAGGCAAAGACAAATGCTTCCAGCCATCCATTGCACTAATGGATTGGTCATCAGCTGGCTGTCTATGTCCCGCATCAATATGGACCAAAGTACAGAGGGTTAGGCTATGCTATTGTGCACCTACCTGATGCATCAGAAGGTGCGAGGCCCTTGCTAAATTCTGTGCACAGACTTTGAGATCTATACTTTAGACTGTATCTAAACCTGCTCCAACATGGACTGACATTCTGGCCTACTTTCAGCCGATGCGACTTGTCTGTCGCTGAACAGTCGCTTTTTATGTATTCAGCACCTATGTATAATGTTGTAAAAATGCTCTAGAAGCTAAAGTCGCAGAAATGTCACACATATTTGGCCTGCAACTTTCTGTGCGACAAATTCAGACAGGAAAAATCAGTATAAATCCTTAGAAAATTATCCCCCAGTGTCTCCATCTGCTGGCGGTATTGAATAAGCATTGCTGCACTGATGGGGTATGCATTAGACGAAAAAAAAGAAGAAAAAGAAGAATAATACGCCCAGAAAAGAGGCGAAAAGGAGAAAAACGTAAAAAAACGTGAAAAAAAAGTAAGAGGAAGAGAAGGGAAAAAAAGGTGGAAATGGGTTTAAAAGTGATTTCGGCGGAGAAATATATATATATATATATATATATATATATATACGCGCACACACACACATATATATAAACGTATTCTCCGTTGAGATATTGCAGCCGCTGCTGTGTCCAGGCCCAGGAGCCTTAGCACTGTGCTGTGATGTCACTCAATACCACTGACATCACTAGGTGTAAACAACATCTCTCCTTTGCTGTGTATGTGACTATGGAGCTGTTTGGTGATGTCGTCTATTATGGCCTTCATAGAAGCAACAGGAGATTGTTGCATCCATCTAGAACCCTCAGAACTACAGTGCTATGATGTCACTCACTTCCACAGGCCTTGCAGAGTGTAAACAACAACAACCCAGCTTTGTTGTGTATGTAACCATAGGGATTTGTGATGTCACCTAGAACCTTCACAGCAGCGACAGCTTTATGAGGAGCATCAGCACTGCTCTGCCTGAGCAGAACCATCACCGCCATAGGTTGTCAAATAACCCGGGTTTAACCCACACAGGTAAGTCCAATGGGGTGCAGGCATGTCCTCTATGCTTACAGCTTCCCGTGGGTGTTGGTTTGATACCGTTTGGGGACAGCCAAGGAGGCATCTGCAGGCAACAAAGGTAGGTGTGTGCTTGTGTGTGTGTTTCCTATGCAGATCCTAAGCCCAGTGTCACATGCAAGTAGGAGGAGTAAGAAGGGTTCCTGGCAAATCCGGGTTATGGATTGCATTTAAAAAGGCCCCGTGGGAGTGCAATGGGCCCCTGTCTTGCTGCTTAGCAATAATGGTATGGGTTTAGGTTCTGCTGTGTGTACTGGTGGTTGACTGCCCCCCAGCCCAGAGTGTGCATGGAAAATTGTCTGGCAGCCTCCCTGACAGCAAGCAGTGATAGTGCCCATGAAGGGCACCTTGTTGGGCCCGCCCCTTTCACGGTTATCGCTTCTCGGCCTTTTGGCTAAGATCAAGTGTAGTATCTGTTCTTATCAGTTTAATATCTGATACGTCCCCTATCTGGGGACCATATATTAAATGGATTTTTGAGAACGGGGGCCGATTTCGAAGCTTGCTTCCGTCGCCCTATGCATTGACCCGATATGGCAGTATCTTCGGGTACAGTGCACCACCCCCTTACAGGGTTAAAAAGAAAGATTCCTACTTTCATTGCTACCTGCTTGCTGGCTAGCCAGCTAGCCAGCCCTGTGGGCCTTGCTGCTGCTGCAGCCAAAAAACAAAAGGTGGTGCTGCTGCTGCTTCTGCTGCTTCTGCTTCTGCTTGTGTCTGGCCGCTGTTGGAGCGTCCAGGCACAGGACTTCTGCTGCTGCTGACTAAATGGCCTCCTTAATTGGATCATTTGAGTAGCCAGCACACCTGTGCAGGTAGGGCATGACATGATAGGCAGCTGCCTTGATAGCGGGTGGGTGCTGAATGTTCCTAATTGACAAAATAAGATTAATGCTTATGAAGAAATATAAAATCTCATCCCTTCCCCAATATCGCGCCACACCCCTACCCCTTAATTCCCTGGTTGAACTTGATGGACATATGTCTTTTTTCGACCGTACTAACTATGTAACTATGTAACATAACATGGGGGGGGGGGGGTCTCCTGGCTGTTCACACAGGTGTGTCATTGCTGTACATTGACCATGCATTGCTTCTGTGGTATTGCAAAGGCAAAGACAAATGCTTCCAGCCATCCATTGCACTAATGGATTGGTCATCAGCTGGCTGTCTATGTCCCGCATCAATATAGACCAAAGTACAGAGGGTTAGGCTATGCTATTGTGCACCTACCTGATGCATCAGAAGGTGCGAGGCCCTTGCTAAATTCTGTGCACAGACTTTGAGATCTATACTTTAGACTGTATCTAAACCTGCTCCAACATGGACTGACATTCTGGCCTACTTTCAGCCGATGCGACTTGTCTGTCGCTGAACAGTCGCTTTTTATGTATTCAGCACCTATGTATAATGTTGTAAAAATGCTCTAGAAGCTAAAGTCGCAGAAATGTCACACATATTTGGCCTGCAACTTTCTGTGCGACAAATTCAGACAGGAAAAATCAGTATAAATCCTTAGAAAATTATCCCCCAGTGTCTCCATCTGCTGGCGGTATTGAATAAGCATTGCTGCACTGATGGGGTATGCATTAGACGAAAAAAAAGAAGAAAAAGAAGAATAATACGCCCAGAAAAGAGGCGAAAAGGAGAAAAACGTAAAAAAACGTGAAAAAAAAGTAAGAGGAAGAGAAGGGAAAAAAAGGTGGAAATGGGTTTAAAAGTGATTTCGGCGGAGAAATATATATATATATATATATATATATATATATATATATATAATATATATATATATATACGCGCACACACACACATATATATAAACGTATTCTCCGTTGAGATATTGCAGCCGCTGCTGTGTCCAGGCCCAGGAGCCTTAGCACTGTGCTGTGATGTCACTCAATACCACTGACATCACTAGGTGTAAACAACATCTCTCCTTTGCTGTGTATGTGACTATGGAGCTGTTTGGTGATGTCGTCTATTATGGCCTTCATAGAAGCAACAGGAGATTGTTGCATCCATCTAGAACCCTCAGAACTACAGTGCTATGATGTCACTCACTTCCACAGGCCTTGCAGAGTGTAAACAACAACAACCCAGCTTTGTTGTGTATGTAACCATAGGGATTTGTGATGTCACCTAGAACCTTCACAGCAGCGACAGCTTTATGAGGAGCATCAGCACTGCTCTGCCTGAGCAGAACCATCACCGCCATAGGTTGTCAAATAACCCGGGTTTAACCCACACAGGTAAGTCCAATGGGGTGCAGGCATGTCCTCTATGCTTACAGCTTCCCGTGGGTGTTGGTTTGATACCGTTTGGGGACAGCCAAGGAGGCATCTGCAGGCAACAAAGGTAGGTGTGTGCTTGTGTGTGTGTTTCCTATGCAGATCCTAAGCCCAGTGTCACATGCAAGTAGGAGGAGTAAGAAGGGTTCCTGGCAAATCCGGGTTATGGATTGCATTTAAAAAGGCCCCGTGGGAGTGCAATGGGCCCCTGTCTTGCTGCTTAGCAATAATGGTATGGGTTTAGGTTCTGCTGTGTGTACTGGTGGTTGACTGCCCCCCAGCCCAGAGTGTGCATGGAAAATTGTCTGGCAGCCTCCCTGACAGCAAGCAGTGATAGTGCCCATGAAGGGCACCTTGTTGGGCCCGCCCCTTTCACGGTTATCGCTTCTCGGCCTTTTGGCTAAGATCAAGTGTAGTATCTGTTCTTATCAGTTTAATATCTGATACGTCCCCTATCTGGGGACCATATATTAAATGGATTTTTGAGAACGGGGGCCGATTTCGAAGCTTGCTTCCGTCGCCCTATGCATTGACCCGATATGGCAGTATCTTCGGGTACAGTGCACCACCCCCTTACAGGGTTAAAAAGAAAGATTCCTACTTTCATTGCTACCTGCTTGCTGGCTAGCCAGCTAGCCAGCCCTGTGGGCCTTGCTGCTGCTGCAGCCAAAAAACAAAAGGTGGTGCTGCTGCTGCTTCTGCTGCTTCTGCTTCTGCTTGTGTCTGGCCGCTGTTGGAGCGTCCAGGCACAGGACTTCTGCTGCTGCTGACTAAATGGCCTCCTTAATTGGATCATTTGAGTAGCCAGCACACCTGTGCAGGTAGGGCATGACATGATAGGCAGCTGCCTTGATAGCGGGTGGGTGCTGAATGTTCCTAATTGACAAAATAAGATTAATGCTTATGAAGAAATATAAAATCTCATCCCTTCCCCAATATCGCGCCACACCCCTACCCCTTAATTCCCTGGTTGAACTTGATGGACATATGTCTTTTTTCGACCGTACTAACTATGTAACTATGTAACATAACATGGGGGGGGGGGGGTCTCCTGGCTGTTCACACAGGTGTGTCATTGCTGTACATTGACCATGCATTGCTTCTGTGGTATTGCAAAGGCAAAGACAAATGCTTCCAGCCATCCATTGCACTAATGGATTGGTCATCAGCTGGCTGTCTATGTCCCGCATCAATATAGACCAAAGTACAGAGGGTTAGGCTATGCTATTGTGCACCTACCTGATGCATCAGAAGGTGCGAGGCCCTTGCTAAATTCTGTGCACAGACTTTGAGATCTATACTTTAGACTGTATCTAAACCTGCTCCAACATGGACTGACATTCTGGCCTACTTTCAGCCGATGCGACTTGTCTGTCGCTGAACAGTCGCTTTTTATGTATTCAGCACCTATGTATAATGTTGTAAAAATGCTCTAGAAGCTAAAGTCGCAGAAATGTCACACATATTTGGCCTGCAACTTTCTGTGCGACAAATTCAGACAGGAAAAATCTGTATAAATCCTTAGAAAATTATCCCCCAGTGTCTCCATCTGCTGGCGGTATTGAATAAGCATTGCTGCACTGATGGGGTATGCATTAGACGAAAAAAAAGAAGAAAAAGAAGAATAATACGCCCAGAAAAGAGGCGAAAAGGAGAAAAACGTAAAAAAACGTGAAAAAAAAGTAAGAGGAAGAGAAGGGAAAAAAAGGTGGAAATGGGTTTAAAAGTGATTTTGGCGGAGAAATATATATATATATATATATATATATACGCGCACACACACACATATATATAAACGTATTCTCCATTGAGATATTGCAGCCGCTGCTGTGTCCAGGCCCAGGAGCCTTAGCACTGTGCTGTGATGTCACTCAATACCACTGACATCACTAGGTGTAAACAACATCTCTCCTTTGCTGTGTATGTGACTATGGAGCTGTTTGGTGATGTCGTCTATTATGGCCTTCATAGAAGCAACAGGAGATTGTTGCATCCATCTAGAACCCTCAGAACTACAGTGCTATGATGTCACTCACTTCCACAGGCCTTGCAGAGTGTAAAAAACAACAACCCAGCTTTGTTGTGTATGTAACCATAGGGATTTGTGATGTCACCTAGAACCTTCACAGCAGCGACAGCTTTATGAGGAGCATCAGCACTGCTCTGCCTGAGCAGAACCATCACCGCCATAGGTTGTCAAATAACCCGGGTTTAACCCACACAGGTAAGTCCAATGGGGTGCAGGCATGTCCTCTATGCTTACAGCTTCCCGTGGGTGTTGGTTTGATACCGTTTGGGGACAGCCAAGGAGGCATCTGCAGGCAACAAAGGTAGGTGTGTGCTTGTGTGTGTGTTTCCAATGCAGATCCTAAGCCCAGTGTCACATGCAAGTAGGAGGAGTAAGAAGGGTTCCTGGCAAATCCGGGTTATGGATTGCATTTAAAAAGGCCCCGTGGGAGTGCAATGGGCCCCTGTCTTGCTGCTTAGCAATAATGGTATGGGTTTAGGTTCTGCTGTGTGTACTGGTGGTTGACTGCCCCCCAGCCCAGAGTGTGCATGGAAAATTGTCTGGCAGCCTCCCTGACAGCAAGCAGTGATAGTGCCCATGAAGGGCACCTTGTTGGGCCCGCCCCTTTCACGGTTATCGCTTCTCGGCCTTTTGGCTAAGATCAAGTGTAGTATCTGTTCTTATCAGTTTAATATCTGATACGTCCCCTATCTGGGGACCATATATTAAATGGATTTTTGAGAACGGGGGCCGATTTCGAAGCTTGCTTCCGTCGCCCTATGCATTGACCCGATATGGCAGTATCTTCGGGTACAGTGCACCACCCCCTTACAGGGTTAAAAAGAAAGATTCCTACTTTCATTGCTACCTGCTTGCTGGCTAGCCAGCTAGCCAGCCCTGTGGGCCTTGCTGCTGCTGCAGCCAAAAAACAAAAGGTGGTGCTGCTGCTGCTTCTGCTGCTTCTGCTTCTGCTTGTGTCTGGCCGCTGTTGGAGCGTCCAGGCACAGGACTTCTGCTGCTGCTGACTAAATGGCCTCCTTAATTGGATCATTTGAGTAGCCAGCACACCTGTGCAGGTAGGGCATGACATGATAGGCAGCTGCCTTGATAGCGGGTGGGTGCTGAATGTTCCTAATTGACAAAATAAGATTAATGCTTATGAAGAAATATAAAATCTCATCCCTTCCCCAATATCGCGCCACACCCCTACCCCTTAATTCCCTGGTTGAACTTGATGGACATATGTCTTTTTTCGACCGTACTAACTATGTAACTATGTAACATAACATGGGGGGGGGGGGGGTCTCCTGGCTGTTCACACAGGTGTGTCATTGCTGTACATTGACCATGCATTGCTTCTGTGGTATTGCAAAGGCAAAGACAAATGCTTCCAGCCATCCATTGCACTAATGGATTGGTCATCAGCTGGCTGTCTATGTCCCGCATCAATATAGACCAAAGTACAGAGGGTTAGGCTATGCTATTGTGCACCTACCTGATGCATCAGAAGGTGCGAGGCCCTTGCTAAATTCTGTGCACAGACTTTGAGATCTATACTTTAGACTGTATCTAAACCTGCTCCAACATGGACTGACATTCTGGCCTACTTTCAGCCGATGCGACTTGTCTGTCGCTGAACAGTCGCTTTTTATGTATTCAGCACCTATGTATAATGTTGTAAAAATGCTCTAGAAGCTAAAGTCGCAGAAATGTCACACATATTTGGCCTGCAACTTTCTGTGCGACAAATTCAGACAGGAAAAATCAGTATAAATCCTTAGAAAATTATCCCCCAGTGTCTCCATCTGCTGGCGGTATTGAATAAGCATTGCTGCACTGATGGGGTATGCATTAGACGAAAAAAAAGAAGAAAAAGAAGAATAATACGCCCAGAAAAGAGGCGAAAAGGAGAAAAACGTAAAAAAACGTGAAAAAAAAGTAAGAGGAAGAGAAGGGAAAAAAAGGTGGAAATGGGTTTAAAAGTGATTTCGGCGGAGAAATATATATATATATATATATATATATATATATATATATACGCGCACACACACACATATATATAAACGTATTCTCCGTTGAGATATTGCAGCCGCTGCTGTGTCCAGGCCCAGGAGCCTTAGCACTGTGCTGTGATGTCACTCAATACCACTGACATCACTAGGTGTAAACAACATCTCTCCTTTGCTGTGTATGTGACTATGTAGCTGTTTGGTGATGTCGTCTATTATGGCCTTCATAGAAGCAACAGGAGATTGTTGCATCCATCTAGAACCCTCAGAACTACAGTGCTATGATGTCACTCACTTCCACAGGCCTTGCAGAGTGTAAACAACAACAACCCAGCTTTGTTGTGTATGTAACCATAGGGATTTGTGATGTCACCTAGAACCTTCACAGCAGCGACAGCTTTATGAGGAGCATCAGCACTGCTCTGCCTGAGCAGAACCATCACCGCCATAGGTTGTCAAATAACCCGGGTTTAACCCACACAGGTAAGTCCAATGGGGTGCAGGCATGTCCTCTATGCTTACAGCTTCCCGTGGGTGTTGGTTTGATACCGTTTGGGGACAGCCAAGGAGGCATCTGCAGGCAACAAAGGTAGGTGTGTGCTTGTGTGTGTGTTTCCTATGCAGATCCTAAGCCCAGTGTCACATGCAAGTAGGAGGAGTAAGAAGGGTTCCTGGCAAATCCGGGTTATGGATTGCATTTAAAAAGGCCCCGTGGGAGTGCAATGGGCCCCTGTCTTGCTGCTTAGCAATAATGGTATGGGTTTAGGTTCTGCTGTGTGTACTGGTGGTTGACTGCCCCCCAGCCCAGAGTGTGCATGGAAAATTGTCTGGCAGCCTCCCTGACAGCAAGCAGTGATAGTGCCCATGAAGGGCACCTTGTTGGGCCCGCCCCTTTCACGGTTATCGCTTCTCGGCCTTTTGGCTAAGATCAAGTGTAGTATCTGTTCTTATCAGTTTAATATCTGATACGTCCCCTATCTGGGGACCATATATTAAATGGATTTTTGAGAACGGGGGCCGATTTCGAAGCTTGCTTCCGTCGCCCTATGCATTGACCCGATATGGCAGTATCTTCGGGTACAGTGCACCACCCCCTTACAGGGTTAAAAAGAAAGATTCCTACTTTCATTGCTACCTGCTTGCTGGCTAGCCAGCTAGCCAGCCCTGTGGGCCTTGCTGCTGCTGCAGCCAAAAAACAAAAGGTGGTGCTTCTGCTGCTTCTGCTTCTGCTTGTGTCTGGCCGCTGTTGGAGCGTCCAGGCACAGGACTTCTGCTGCTGCTGACTAAATGGCCTCCTTAATTGGATCATTTGAGTAGCCAGCACACCTGTGCAGGTAGGGCATGACATGATAGGCAGCTGCCTTGATAGCGGGTGGGTGCTGATTGTTCCTAATTGACAAAATAAGATTAATGCTTATGAAGAAATATAAAATCTCATCCCTTCCCCAATATCGCGCCACACCCCTACCCCTTAATTCCCTGGTTGAACTTGATGGACATATGTCTTTTTTCGACCGTACTAACTATGTAACTATGTAACATAACATGGGGGGGGGGGGGGGGGGTCTCCTGGCTGTTCACACAGGTGTGTCATTGCTGTACATTGACCATGCATTGCTTCTGTGGTATTGCAAAGGCAAAGACAAATGCTTCCAGCCATCCATTGCACTAATGGATTGGTCATCAGCTGGCTGTCTATGTCCCGCATCAATATAGACCAAAGTACAGAGGGTTAGGCTATGCTATTGTGCACCTACCTGATGCATCAGAAGGTGCGAGGCCCTTGCTAAATTCTGTGCACAGACTTTGAGATCTATACTTTAGACTGTATCTAAACCTGCTCCAACATGGACTGACATTCTGGCCTACTTTCAGCCGATGCGACTTGTCTGTCGCTGAACAGTCGCTTTTTATGTATTCAGCACCTATGTATAATGTTGTAAAAATGCTCTAGAAGCTAAAGTCGCAGAAATGTCACACATATTTGGCCTGCAACTTTCTGTGCGACAAATTCAGACAGGAAAAATCAGTATAAATCCTTAGAAAATTATCCCCCAGTGTCTCCATCTGCTGGCGGTATTGAATAAGCATTGCTGCACTGATGGGGTATGCATTAGACGAAAAAAAAGAAGAAAAAGAAGAATAATACGCCCAGAAAAGAGGCGAAAAGGAGAAAAACGTAAAAAAACGTGAAAAAAAAGTAAGAGGAAGAGAAGGGAAAAAAAGGTGGAAATGGGTTTAAAAGTGATTTCGGCGGAGAAATATATATATATATATATATATATATATATATATATATATATATATATATATACGCGCACACACACACATATATATAAACGTATTCTCCGTTGAGATATTGCAGCCGCTGCTGTGTCCAGGCCCAGGAGCCTTAGCACTGTGCTGTGATGTCACTCAATACCACTGACATCACTAGGTGTAAACAACATCTCTCCTTTGCTGTGTATGTGACTATGGAGCTGTTTGGTGATGTCGTCTATTATGGCCTTCATAGAAGCAACAGGAGATTGTTGCATCCATCTAGAACCCTCAGAACTACAGTGCTATGATGTCACTCACTTCCACAGGCCTTGCAGAGTGTAAACAACAACAACCCAGCTTTGTTGTGTATGTAACCATAGGGATTTGTGATGTCACCTAGAACCTTCACAGCAGCGACAGCTTTATGAGGAGCATCAGCACTGCTCTGCCTGAGCAGAACCATCACCGCCATAGGTTGTCAAATAACCCGGGTTTAACCCACACAGGTAAGTCCAATGGGGTGCAGGCATGTCCTCTATGCTTACAGCTTCCCGTGGGTGTTGGTTTGATACCGTTTGGGGACAGCCAAGGAGGCATCTGCAGGCAACAAAGGTAGGTGTGTGCTTGTGTGTGTGTTTCCTATGCAGATCCTAAGCCCAGTGTCACATGCAAGTAGGAGGAGTAAGAAGGGTTCCTGGCAAATCCGGGTTATGGATTGCATTTAAAAAGGCCCCGTGGGAGTGCAATGGGCCCCTGTCTTGCTGCTTAGCAATAATGGTATGGGTTTAGGTTCTGCTGTGTGTACTGGTGGTTGACTGCCCCCCAGCCCAGAGTGTGCATGGAAAATTGTCTGGCAGCCTCCCTGACAGCAAGCAGTGATAGTGCCCATGAAGGGCACCTTGTTGGGCCCGCCCCTTTCACGGTTATCGCTTCTCGGCCTTTTGGCTAAGATCAAGTGTAGTATCTGTTCTTATCAGTTTAATATCTGATACGTCCCCTATCTGGGGACCATATATTAAATGGATTTTTGAGAACGGGGGCCGATTTCGAAGCTTGCTTCCGTCGCCCTATGCATTGACCCGATATGGCAGTATCTTCGGGTACAGTGCACCACCCCCTTACAGGGTTAAAAAGAAAGATTCCTACTTTCATTGCTACCTGCTTGCTGGCTAGCCAGCTAGCCAGCCCTGTGGGCCTTGCTGCTGCTGCAGCAGCCAAAAAACAAAAGGTGGTGCTGCTGCTGCTTCTGCTGCTTCTGCTTCTGCTTGTGTCTGGCCGCTGTTGGAGCGTCCAGGCACAGGACTTCTGCTGCTGCTGACTAAATGGCCTCCTTAATTGGATCATTTGAGTAGCCAGCACACCTGTGCAGGTAGGGCATGACATGATAGGCAGCTGCCTTGATAGCGGGTGGGTGCTGAATGTTCCTAATTGACAAAATAAGATTAATGCTTATGAAGAAATATAAAATCTCATCCCTTCCCCAATATCGCGCCACACCCCTACCCCTTAATTCCCTGGTTGAACTTGATGGACATATGTCTTTTTTCGACCGTACTAACTATGTAACTATGTAACATAACATGGGGGGGGGGGGGGGTCTCCTGGCTGTTCACACAGGTGTGTCATTGCTGTACATTGACCATGCATTGCTTCTGTGGTATTGCAAAGGCAAAGACAAATGCTTCCAGCCATCCATTGCACTAATGGATTGGTCATCAGCTGGCTGTCTATGTCCCGCATCAATATAGACCAAAGTACAGAGGGTTAGGCTATGCTATTGTGCACCTACCTGATGCATCAGAAGGTGCGAGGCCCTTGCTAAATTCTGTGCACAGACTTTGAGATCTATACTTTAGACTGTATCTAAACCTGCTCCAACATGGACTGACATTCTGGCCTACTTTCAGCCGATGCGACTTGTCTGTCGCTGAACAGTCGCTTTTTATGTATTCAGCACCTATGTATAATGTTGTAAAAATGCTCTAGAAGCTAAAGTCGCAGAAATGTCACACATATTTGGCCTGCAACTTTCTGTGCGACAAATTCAGACAGGAAAAATCAGTATAAATCCTTAGAAAATTATCCCCCAGTGTCTCCATCTGCTGGCGGTATTGAATAAGCATTGCTGCACTGATGGGGTATGCATTAGACGAAAAAAAAGAAGAAAAAGAAGAATAATACGCCCAGAAAAGAGGCGAAAAGGAGAAAAACGTAAAAAAACGTGAAAAAAAAGTAAGAGGAAGAGAAGGGAAAAAAAGGTGGAAATGGGTTTAAAAGTGATTTCGGCGGAGAAATATATATATATATATATATATATATATATATATATATATATATATATATATATATACGCGCACACACACACATATATATAAACGTATTCTCCGTTGAGATATTGCAGCCGCTGCTGTGTCCAGGCCCAGGAGCCTTAGCACTGTGCTGTGATGTCACTCAATACCACTGACATCACTAGGTGTAAACAACATCTCTCCTTTGCTGTGTATGTGACTATGGAGCTGTTTGGTGATGTCGTCTATTATGGCCTTCATAGAAGCAACAGGAGATTGTTGCATCCATCTAGAACCCTCAGAACTACAGTGCTATGATGTCACTCACTTCCACAGGCCTTGCAGAGTGTAAACAACAACAACCCAGCTTTGTTGTGTATGTAACCATAGGTATTTGTGATGTCACCTAGAACCTTCACAGCAGCGACAGCTTTATGAGGAGCATCAGCACTGCTCTGCCTGAGCAGAACCATCACCGCCATAGGTTGTCAAATAACCCGGGTTTAACCCACACAGGTAAGTCCAATGGGGTGCAGGCATGTCCTCTATGCTTACAGCTTCCCGTGGGTGTTGGTTTGATACCGTTTGGGGACAGCCAAGGAGGCATCTGCAGGCAACAAAGGTAGGTGTGTGCTTGTGTGTGTGTTTCCTATGCAGATCCTAAGCCCAGTGTCACATGCAAGTAGGAGGAGTAAGAAGGGTTCCTGGCAAATCCGGGTTATGGATTGCATTTAAAAAGGCCCCGTGGGAGTGCAATGGGCCCCTGTCTTGCTGCTTAGCAATAATGGTATGGGTTTAGGTTCTGCTGTGTGTACTGGTGGTTGACTGCCCCCCAGCCCAGAGTGTGCATGGAAAATTGTCTGGCAGCCTCCCTGACAGCAAGCAGTGATAGTGCCCATGAAGGGCACCTTGTTGGGCCCGCCCCTTTCACGGTTATCGCTTCTCGGCCTTTTGGCTAAGATCAAGTGTAGTATCTGTTCTTATCAGTTTAATATCTGATACGTCCCCTATCTGGGGACCATATATTAAATGGATTTTTGAGAACGGGGGCCGATTTCGAAGCTTGCTTCCGTCGCCCTATGCATTGACCCGATATGGCAGTATCTTCGGGTACAGTGCACCACCCCCTTACAGGGTTAAAAAGAAAGATTCCTACTTTCATTGCTACCTGCTTGCTGGCTAGCCAGCTAGCCAGCCCTGTGGGCCTTGCTGCTGCTGCAGCCAAAAAACAAAAGGTGGTGCTGCTGCTGCTTCTGCTGCTTCTGCTTCTGCTTGTGTCTGGCCGCTGTTGGAGCGTCCAGGCACAGGACTTCTGCTGCTGCTGACTAAATGGCCTCCTTAATTGGATCATTTGAGTAGCCAGCACACCTGTGCAGGTAGGGCATGACATGATAGGCAGCTGCCTTGATAGCGGGTGGGTGCTGAATGTTCCTAATTGACAAAATAAGATTAATGCTTATGAAGAAATATAAAATCTCATCCCTTCCCCAATATCGCGCCACACCCCTACCCCTTAATTCCCTGGTTGAACTTGATGGACATATGTCTTTTTTCGACCGTACTAACTATGTAACTATGTAACATAACATGGGGGGGGGGGGGGGTCTCCTGGCTGTTCACACAGGTGTGTCATTGCTGTACATTGACCATGCATTGCTTCTGTGGTATTGCAAAGGCAAAGACAAATGCTTCCAGCCATCCATTGCACTAATGGATTGGTCATCAGCTGGCTGTCTATGTCCCGCATCAATATAGACCAAAGTACAGAGGGTTAGGCTATGCTATTGTGCACCTACCTGATGCATCAGAAGGTGCGAGGCCCTTGCTAAATTCTGTGCACAGACTTTGAGATCTATACTTTAGACTGTATCTAAACCTGCTCCAACATGGACTGACATTCTGGCCTACTTTCAGCCGATGCGACTTGTCTGTCGCTGAACAGTCGCTTTTTATGTATTCAGCACCTATGTATAATGTTGTAAAAATGCTCTAGAAGCTAAAGTCGCAGAAATGTCACACATATTTGGCCTGCAACTTTCTGTGCGACAAATTCAGACAGGAAAAATCAGTATAAATCCTTAGAAAATTATCCCCCAGTGTCTCCATCTGCTGGCGGTATTGAATAAGCATTGCTGCACTGATGGGGTATGCATTAGACGAAAAAAAAGAAGAAAAAGAAGAATAATACGCCCAGAAAAGAGGCGAAAAGGAGAAAAACGTAAAAAAACGTGAAAAAAAAAGTAAGAGGAAGAGAAGGGAAAAAAAGGTGGAAATGGGTTTAAAAGTGATTTCGGCGGAGAAATATATATATATATATATATATATATATATATATATATATATATATATACGCGCACACACACACATATATATAAACGTATTCTCCGTTGAGATATTGCAGCCGCTGCTGTGTCCAGGCCCAGGAGCCTTAGCACTGTGCTGTGATGTCACTCAATACCACTGACATCACTAGGTGTAAACAACATCTCTCCTTTGCTGTGTATGTGACTATGGAGCTGTTTGGTGATGTCGTCTATTATGGCCTTCATAGAAGCAACAGGAGATTGTTGCATCCATCTAGAACCCTCAGAACTACAGTGCTATGATGTCACTCACTTCCACAGGCCTTGCAGAGTGTAAACAACAACAACCCAGCTTTGTTGTGTATGTAACCATAGGGATTTGTGATGTCACCTAGAACCTTCACAGCAGCGACAGCTTTATGAGGAGCATCAGCACTGCTCTGCCTGAGCAGAACCATCACCGCCATAGGTTGTCAAATAACCCGGGTTTAACCCACACAGGTAAGTCCAATGGGGTGCAGGCATGTCCTCTATGCTTACAGCTTCCCGTGGGTGTTGGTTTGATACCGTTTGGGGACAGCCAAGGAGGCATCTGCAGGCAACAAAGGTAGGTGTGTGCTTGTGTGTGTGTTTCCTATGCAGATCCTAAGCCCAGTGTCACATGCAAGTAGGAGGAGTAAGAAGGGTTCCTGGCAAATCCGGGTTATGGATTGCATTTAAAAAGGCCCCGTGGGAGTGCAATGGGCCCCTGTCTTGCTGCTTAGCAATAATGGTATGGGTTTAGGTTCTGCTGTGTGTACTGGTGGTTGACTGCCCCCCAGCCCAGAGTGTGCATGGAAAATTGTCTGGCAGCCTCCCTGACAGCAAGCAGTGATAGTGCCCATGAAGGGCACCTTGTTGGGCCCGCCCCTTTCACGGTTTATCGCTTCTCGGCCTTTTGGCTAAGATCAAGTGTAGTATCTGTTCTTATCAGTTTAATATCTGATACGTCCCCTATCTGGGGACCATATATTAAATGGATTTTTGAGAACGGGGGCCGATTTCGAAGCTTGCTTCCGTCGCCCTATGCATTGACCCGATATGGCAGTATCTTCGGGTACAGTGCACCACCCCCTTACAGGGTTAAAAAGAAAGATTCCTACTTTCATTGCTACCTGCTTGCTGGCTAGCCAGCTAGCCAGCCCTGTGGGCCTTGCTGCTGCTGCAGCAGCCAAAAAACAAAAGGTGGTGCTGCTGCTGCTTCTGCTGCTTCTGCTTCTGCTTGTGTCTGGCCGCTGTTGGAGCGTCCAGGCACAGGACTTCTGCTGCTGCTGACTAAATGGCCTCCTTAATTGGATCATTTGAGTAGCCAGCACACCTGTGCAGGTAGGGCATGACATGATAGGCAGCTGCCTTGATAGCGGGTGGGTGCTGAATGTTCCTAATTGACAAAATAAGATTAATGCTTATGAAGAAATATAAAATCTCATCCCTTCCCCAATATCGCGCCACACCCCTACCCCTTAATTCCCTGGTTGAACTTGATGGACATATGTCTTTTTTCGACCGTACTAACTATGTAACTATGTAACATAACATGGGGGGGGGGGGGGGTCTCCTGGCTGTTCACACAGGTGTGTCATTGCTGTACATTGACCATGCATTGCTTCTGTGGTATTGCAAAGGCAAAGACAAATGCTTCCAGCCATCCATTGCACTAATGGATTGGTCATCAGCTGGCTGTCTATGTCCCGCATCAATATAGACCAAAGTACAGAGGGTTAGGCTATGCTATTGTGCACCTACCTGATGCATCAGAAGGTGCGAGGCCCTTGCTAAATTCTGTGCACAGACTTTGAGATCTATACTTTAGACTGTATCTAAACCTGCTCCAACATGGACTGACATTCTGGCCTACTTTCAGCCGATGCGACTTGTCTGTCGCTGAACAGTCGCTTTTTATGTATTCAGCACCTATGTATAATGTTGTAAAAATGCTCTAGAAGCTAAAGTCGCAGAAATGTCACACATATTTGGCCTGCAACTTTCTGTGCGACAAATTCAGACAGGAAAAATCTGTATAAATCCTTAGAAAATTATCCCCCAGTGTCTCCATCTGCTGGCGGTATTGAATAAGCATTGCTGCACTGATGGGGTATGCATTAGACGAAAAAAAAGAAGAAAAAGAAGAATAATACGCCCAGAAAAGAGGCGAAAAGGAGAAAAACGTAAAAAAAACGTGAAAAAAAAGTAAGAGGAAGAGAAGGGAAAAAAAGGTGGAAATGGGTTTAAAAGTGATTTCGGCGGAGAAATATATATATATATATATATATATATATATATATATATATATACGCGCACACACACACATATATATAAACGTATTCTCCGTTGAGATATTGCAGCCGCTGCTGTGTCCAGGCCCAGGAGCCTTAGCACTGTGCTGTGATGTCACTCAATACCACTGACATCACTAGGTGTAAACAACATCTCTCCTTTGCTGTGTATGTGACTATGGAGCTGTTTGGTGATGTCGTCTATTATGGCCTTCATAGAAGCAACAGGAGATTGTTGCATCCATCTAGAACCCTCAGAACTACAGTGCTATGATGTCACTCACTTCCACAGGCCTTGCAGAGTGTAAAAAACAACAACCCAGCTTTGTTGTGTATGTAACCATAGGGATTTGTGATGTCACCTAGAACCTTCACAGCAGCGACAGCTTTATGAGGAGCATCAGCACTGCTCTGCCTGAGCAGAACCATCACCGCCATAGGTTGTCAAATAACCCGGGTTTAACCCACACAGGTAAGTCCAATGGGGTGCAGGCATGTCCTCTATGCTTACAGCTTCCCGTGGGTGTTGGTTTGATACCGTTTGGGGACAGCCAAGGAGGCATCTGCAGGCAACAAAGGTAGGTGTGTGCTTGTGTGTGTGTTTCCTATGCAGATCCTAAGCCCAGTGTCACATGCAAGTAGGAGGAGTAAGAAGGGTTCCTGGCAAATCCGGGTTATGGATTGCATTTAAAAAGGCCCCGTGGGAGTGCAATGGGCCCCTGTCTTGCTGCTTAGCAATAATAGTATGGGTTTAGGTTCTGCTGTGTGTACTGGTGGTTGACTGCCCCCCAGCCCAGAGTGTGCATGGAAAATTGTCTGGCAGCCTCCCTGACAGCAAGCAGTGATAGTGCCCATGAAGGGCACCTTGTTGGGCCCGCCCCTTTCACGGTTATCGCTTCTCGGCCTTTTGGCTAAGATCAAGTGTAGTATCTGTTCTTATCAGTTTAATATCTGATACGTCCCCTATCTGGGGACCATATATTAAATGGATTTTTGAGAACGGGGGCCGATTTCGAAGCTTGCTTCCGTCGCCCTATGCATTGACCCGATATGGCAGTATCTTCGGGTACAGTGCACCACCCCCTTACAGGGTTAAAAAGAAAGATTCCTACTTTCATTGCTACCTGCTTGCTGGCTAGCCAGCTAGCCAGCCCTGTGGGCCTTGCTGCTGCTGCAGCCAAAAAACAAAAGGTGGTGCTGCTGCTGCTTCTGCTGCTTCTGCTTCTGCTTGTGTCTGGCCGCTGTTGGAGCGTCCAGGCACAGGACTTCTGCTGCTGCTGACTAAATGGCCTCCTTAATTGGATCATTTGAGTAGCCAGCACACCTGTGCAGGTAGGGCATGACATGATAGGCAGCTGCCTTGATAGCGGGTGGGTGCTGAATGTTCCTAATTTACAAAATAAGATTAATGCTTATGAAGAAATATAAAATCTCATCCCTTCCCCAATATCGCGCCACACCCCTACCCCTTAATTCCCTGGTTGAACTTGATGGACATATGTCTTTTTTCGACCGTACTAACTATGTAACTATGTAACATAACATGGGGGGGGGGGGGGTCTCCTGGCTGTTCACACAGGTGTGTCATTGCTGTACATTGACCATGCATTGCTTCTGTGGTATTGCAAAGGCAAAGACAAATGCTTCCAGCCATCCATTGCACTAATGGATTGGTCATCAGCTGGCTGTCTATGTCCCGCATCAATATAGACCAAAGTACAGAGGGTTAGGCTATGCTATTGTGCACCTACCTGATGCATCAGAAGGTGCGAGGCCCTTGCTAAATTCTGTGCACAGACTTTGAGATCTATACTTTAGACTGTATCTAAACCTGCTCCAACATGGACTGACATTCTGGCCTACTTTCAGCCGATGCGACTTGTCTGTCGCTGAACAGTCGCTTTTTATGTATTCAGCACCTATGTATAATGTTGTAAAAATGCTCTAGAAGCTAAAGTCGCAGAAATGTCACACATATTTGGCCTGCAACTTTCTGTGCGACAAATTCAGACAGGAAAAATCAGTATAAATCCTTAGAAAATTATCCCCCAGTGTCTCCATCTGCTGGCGGTATTGAATAAGCATTGCTGCACTGATGGGGTATGCATTAGACGAAAAAAAAGAAGAAAAAGAAGAATAATACGCCCAGAAAAGAGGCGAAAAGGAGAAAAACGTAAAAAAACGTGAAAAAAAAGTAAGAGGAAGAGAAGGGAAAAAAAGGTGGAAATGGGTTTAAAAGTGATTTCGGCGGAGAAATATATATATATATATATATATATATATATATATATATATATATATATACATACGCGCACACACACACATATATATAAACGTATTCTCCGTTGAGATATTGCAGCCGCTGCTGTGTCCAGGCCCAGGAGCCTTAGCACTGTGCTGTGATGTCACTCAATACCACTGACATCACTAGGTGTAAACAACATCTCTCCTTTGCTGTGTATGTGACTATGGAGCTGTTTGGTGATGTCGTCTATTATGGCCTTCATAGAAGCAACAGGAGATTGTTGCATCCATCTAGAA
Organism: Hyla sarda; assembly: GCF_029499605.1. NCBI lineage: Eukaryota > Metazoa > Chordata > Amphibia > Anura > Hylidae > Hyla > Hyla sarda. Next base: position 77,386 of record NW_026610625.1, read on the forward strand.
CCCTCAGAACTACAGTGCTATGATGTCACTCACTTCCACAGGCCTTGCAGAGTGTAAACAACAACAACCCAGCTTTGTTGTGTATGTAACCATAGGGATTTGTGATGTCACCTAGAACCTTCACAGCAGCGACAGCTTTATGAGGAGCATCAGCACTGCTCTGCCTGAGCAGAACCATCACCGCCATAGGTTGTCAAATAACCCGGGTTTAACCCACACAGGTAAGTCCAATGGGGTGCAGGCATGTCCTCTATGCTTACAGCTTCCCGTGGGTGTTGGTTTGATACCGTTTGGGGACAGCCAAGGAGGCATCTGCAGGCAACAAAGGTAGGTGTGTGCTTGTGTGTGTGTTTCCTATGCAGATCCTAAGCCCAGTGTCACATGCAAGTAGGAGGAGTAAGAAGGGTTCCTGGCAAATCCGGGTTATGGATTGCATTTAAAAAGGCCCCGTGGGAGTGCAATGGGCCCCTGTCTTGCTGCTTAGCAATAATGGTATGGGTTTAGGTTCTGCTGTGTGTACTGGTGGTTGACTGCCCCCCAGCCCAGAGTGTGCATGGAAAATTGTCTGGCAGCCTCCCTGACAGCAAGCAGTGATAGTGCCCATGAAGGGCACCTTGTTGGGCCCGCCCCTTTCACGGTTATCGCTTCTCGGCCTTTTGGCTAAGATCAAGTGTAGTATCTGTTCTTATCAGTTTAATATCTGATACGTCCCCTATCTGGGGACCATATATTAAATGGATTTTTGAGAACGGGGGCCGATTTCGAAGCTTGCTTCCGTCGCCCTATGCATTGACCCGATATGGCAGTATCTTCGGGTACAGTGCACCACCCCCTTACAGGGTTAAAAAGAAAGATTCCTACTTTCATTGCTACCTGCTTGCTAGCTAGCCAGCCCTGTGGGCCTTGCTGCTGCTGCAGCCAAAAAACAAAAGGTGGTGCTGCTGCTGCTTCTGCTGCTTCTGCTTCTGCTTGTGTCTGGCCGCTGTTGGAGCGTCCAGGCACAGGACTTCTGCTGCTGCTGACTAAATGGCCTCCTTAATTGGATCATTTGAGTAGCCAGCACACCTGTGCAGGTAGGGCATGACATGATAGGCAGCTGCCTTGATAGCGGGTGGGTGCTGAATGTTCCTAATTGACAAAATAAGATTAATGCTTATGAAGAAATATAAAATCTCATCCCTTCCCCAATATCGCGCCACACCCCTACCCCTTAATTCCCTGGTTGAACTTGATGGACATATGTCTTTTTTCGACCGTACTAACTATGTAACTATGTAACATAACATGGGGGGGGGGGGGGGGGGGTCTCCTGGCTGTTCACACAGGTGTGTCATTGCTGTACATTGACCATGCATTGCTTCTGTGGTATTGCAAAGGCAAAGACAAATGCTTCCAGCCATCCATTGCACTAATGGATTGGTCATCAGCTGGCTGTCTATGTCCCGCATCAATATAGACCAAAGTACAGAGGGTTAGGCTATGCTATTGTGCACCTACCTGATGCATCAGAAGGTGCGAGGCCCTTGCTAAATTCTGTGCACAGACTTTGAGATCTATACTTTAGACTGTATCTAAACCTGCTCCAACATGGACTGACATTCTGGCCTACTTTCAGCCGATGCGACTTGTCTGTCGCTGAACAGTCGCTTTTTATGTATTCAGCACCTATGTATAATGTTGTAAAAATGCTCTAGAAGCTAAAGTCGCAGAAATGTCACACATATTTGGCCTGCAACTTTCTGTGCGACAAATTCAGACAGGAAAAATCAGTATAAATCCTTAGAAAATTATCCCCCAGTGTCTCCATCTGCTGGCGGTATTGAATAAGCATTGCTGCACTGATGGGGTATGCATTAGACGAAAAAAAAGAAGAAAAAGAAGAATAATACGCCCAGAAAAGAGGCGAAAAGGAGAAAAACGTAAAAAAACGTGAAAAAAAAGTAAGAGGAAGAGAAGGGAAAAAAAGGTGGAAATGGGTTTAAAAGTGATTTCGGCGGAGAAATATATATATATATATATATATATATATATATATATATATATATATACGCACACACACACACATATATATAAACGTATTCTCCGTTGAGATATTGCAGCCGCTGCTGTGTCCAGGCCCAGGAGCCTTAGCACTGTGCTGTGATGTCACTCAATACCACTGACATCACTAGGTGTAAACAACATCTCTCCTTTGCTGTGTATGTGACTATGGAGCTGTTTGGTGATGTCGTCTATTACGGCCTTCATAGAAGCAACAGGAGATTGTTGCATCCATCTAGAACCCTCAGAACTACAGTGCTATGATGTCACTCACTTCCACAGGCCTTGCAGAGTGTAAAAAACAACAACCCAGCTTTGTTGTGTATGTAACCATAGGGATTTGTGATGTCACCTAGAACCTTCACAGCAGCGACAGCTTTATGAGGAGCATCAGCACTGCTCTGCCTGAGCAGAACCATCACCGCCATAGGTTGTCAAATAACCCGGGTTTAACCCACACAGGTAAGTCCAATGGGGTGCAGGCATGTCCTCTATGCTTACAGCTTCCCGTGGGTGTTGGTTTGATACCGTTTGGGGACAGCCAAGGAGGCATCTGCAGGCAACAAAGGTAGGTGTGTGCTTGTGTGTGTGTTTCCTATGCAGATCCTAAGCCCAGTGTCACATGCAAGTAGGAGGAGTAAGAAGGGTTCCTGGCAAATCCGGGTTATGGATTGCATTTAAAAAGGCCCCGTGGGAGTGCAATGGGCCCCTGTCTTGCTGCTTAGCAATAATGGTATGGGTTTAGGTTCTGCTGTGTGTACTGGTGGTTGACTGCCCCCCAGCCCAGAGTGTGCATGGAAAATTGTCTGGCAGCCTCCCTGACAGCAAGCAGTGATAGTGCCCATGAAGGGCACCTTGTTGGGCCCGCCCCTTTCACGGTTATCGCTTCTCGGCCTTTTGGCTAAGATCAAGTGTAGTATCTGTTCTTATCAGTTTAATATCTGATACGTCCCCTATCTGGGGACCATATATTAAATGGATTTTTGAGAACGGGGGCCGATTTCGAAGCTTGCTTCCGTCGCCCTATGCATTGACCCGATATGGCAGTATCTTCGGGTACAGTGCACCACCCCCTTACAGGGTTAAAAAGAAAGATTCCTACTTTCATTGCTACCTGCTTGCTGGCTAGCCAGCTAGCCAGCCCTGTGGGCCTTGCTGCTGCTGCAGCCAAAAAACAAAAGGTGGTGCTGCTGCTGCTTCTGCTGCTTCTGCTTCTGCTTGTGTCTGGCCGCTGTTGGAGCGTCCAGGCACAGGACTTCTGCTGCTGCTGACTAAATGGCCTCCTTAATTGGATCATTTGAGTAGCCAGCACACCTGTGCAGGTAGGGCATGACATGATAGGCAGCTGCCTTGATAGCGGGTGGGTGCTGAATGTTCCTAATTGACAAAATAAGATTAATGCTTATGAAGAAATATAAAATCTCATCCCTTCCCCAATATCGCGCCACACCCCTACCCCTTAATTCCCTGGTTGAACTTGATGGACATATGTCTTTTTTCGACCGTACTAACTATGTAACTATGTAACATAACATGGGGGGGGGGGGGGGTCTCCTGGCTGTTCACACAGGTGTGTCATTGCTGTACATTGACCATGCATTGCTTCTGTGGTATTGCAAAGGCAAAGACAAATGCTTCCAGCCATCCATTGCACTAATGGATTGGTCATCAGCTGGCTGTCTATGTCCCGCATCAATATAGACCAAAGTACAGAGGGTTAGGCTATGCTATTGTGCACCTACCTGATGCATCAGAAGGTGCGAGGCCCTTGCTAAATTCTGTGCACAGACTTTGAGATCTATACTTTAGACTGTATCTAAACCTGCTCCAACATGGACTGACATTCTGGCCTACTTTCAGCCGATGCGACTTGTCTGTCGCTGAACAGTCGCTTTTTATGTATTCAGCACCTATGTATAATGTTGTAAAAATGCTCTAGAAGCTAAAGTCGCAGAAATGTCACACATATTATAAGTATATTAATGGCCCATACAAAAAATATGGAGAAAAACTGTTCCAGGTTAAACCCCCCCAAAGGACGAGGGGGCACTCCCTCCGTCTGGAGAAAAAAAAGTTTAGTCTCAAGGGGCGACACGCCTTCTTTACCGTGAGGACTGTGAATTTATGGAACGGTCTACCTCAGGAACTGGTCACAGCAGGAACAATTAACAGCTTTAAAACAGGATTAGATACATTCCTGGAACAAAATAAGATTAATGCTTATGAAGAAATATAAAATCTCATCCCTTCCCCAATATCGCGCCACACCCCTACCCCTTAATTCCCTGGTTGAACTTGATGGACATATGTCTTTTTTCGACCGTACTAACTATGTAACTATATATGTAACTATATTTGGCCTGCAACTTTCTGTGCGACAAATTCAGACAGGAAAAATCTGTATAAATCCTTAGAAAATTATCCCCCAGTGTCTCCATCTGCTGGCGGTATTGAATAAGCATTGCTGCACTGATGGGGTATGCATTAGACGAAAAAAAAGAAGAAAAAGAAGAATAATACGCCCAGAAAAGAGGCGAAAAGGAGAAAAACGTAAAAAAACGTGAAAAAAAAGTAAGAGGAAGAGAAGGGAAAAAAAGGTGGAAATGGGTTTAAAAGTGATTTCGGCGGAGAAATATATATATATATATATATATATATATATATATATATATATATATATATATATATATATATATATACATACGCGCACACACACACATATATATAAACGTATTCTCCGTTGAGATATTGCAGCCGCTGCTGTGTCCAGGCCCAGGAGCCTTAGCACTGTGCTGTGATGTCACTCAATACCACTGACATCACTAGGTGTAAACAACATCTCTCCTTTGCTGTGTATGTGACTATGGAGCTGTTTGGTGATGTCGTCTATTATGGCCTTCATAGAAGCAACAGGAGATTGTTGCATCCATCTAGAACCCTCAGAACTACAGTGCTATGATGTCACTCACTTCCACAGGCCTTGCAGAGTGTAAACAACAACAACCCAGCTTTGTTGTGTATGTAACCATAGGGATTTGTGATGTCACCTAGAACCTTCACAGCAGCGACAGCTTTATGAGGAGCATCAGCACTGCTCTGCCTGAGCAGAACCATCACCGCCATAGGTTGTCAAATAACCCGGGTTTAACCCACACAGGTAAGTCCAATGGGGTGCAGGCATGTCCTCTATGCTTACAGCTTCCCGTGGGTGTTGGTTTGATACCGTTTGGGGACAGCCAAGGAGGCATCTGCAGGCAACAAAGGTAGGTGTGTGCTTGTGTGTGTGTTTCCTATGCAGATCCTAAGCCCAGTGTCACATGCAAGTAGGAGGAGTAAGAAGGGTTCCTGGCAAATCCGGGTTATGGATTGCATTTAAAAAGGCCCCGTGGGAGTGCAATGGGCCCCTGTCTTGCTGCTTAGCAATAATGGTATGGGTTTAGGTTCTGCTGTGTGTACTGGTGGTTGACTGCCCCCCAGCCCAGAGTGTGCATGGAAAATTGTCTGGCAGCCTCCCTGACAGCAAGCAGTGATAGTGCCCATGAAGGGCACCTTGTTGGGCCCGCCCCTTTCACGGTTATCGCTTCTCGGCCTTTTGGCTAAGATCAAGTGTAGTATCTGTTCTTATCAGTTTAATATCTGATACGTCCCCTATCTGGGGACCATATATTAAATGGATTTTTGAGAACGGGGGCCGATTTCGAAGCTTGCTTCCGTCGCCCTATGCATTGACCCGATATGGCAGTATCTTCGGGTACAGTGCACCACCCCCTTACAGGGTTAAAAAGAAAGATTCCTACTTTCATTGCTACCTGCTTGCTGGCTAGCCAGCTAGCCAGCCCTGTGGGCCTTGCTGCTGCTGCAGCAGCCAAAAAACAAAAGGTGGTGCTGCTGCTGCTTCTGCTGCTTCTGCTTCTGCTTGTGTCTGGCCGCTGTTGGAGCGTCCAGGCACAGGACTTCTGCTGCTGCTGACTAAATGGCCTCCTTAATTGGATCATTTGAGTAGCCAGCACACCTGTGCAGGTAGGGCATGACATGATAGGCAGCTGCCTTGATAGCGGGTGGGTGCTGAATGTTCCTAATTGACAAAATAAGATTAATGCTTATGAAGAAATATAAAATCTCATCCCTTCCCCAATATCGCGCCACACCCCTACCCCTTAATTCCCTGGTTGAACTTGATGGACATATGTCTTTTTTCGACCGTACTAACTATGTAACTATGTAACATAACATGGGGGGGGGGGGGGGGGGGGTCTCCTGGCTGTTCACACAGGTGTGTCATTGCTGTACATTGACCATGCATTGCTTCTGTGGTATTGCAAAGGCAAAGACAAATGCTTCCAGCCATCCATTGCACTAATGGATTGGTCATCAGCTGGCTGTCTATGTCCCGCATCAATATAGACCAAAGTACAGAGGGTTAGGCTATGCTATTGTGCACCTACCTGATGCATCAGAAGGTGCGAGGCCCTTGCTAAATTCTGTGCACAGACTTTGAGATCTATACTTTAGACTGTATCTAAACCTGCTCCAACATGGACTGACATTCTGGCCTACTTTCAGCCGATGCGACTTGTCTGTCGCTGAACAGTCGCTTTTTATGTATTCAGCACCTATGTATAATGTTGTAAAAATGCTCTAGAAGCTAAAGTCGCAGAAATGTCACACATATTTGGCCTGCAACTTTCTGTGCGACAAATTCAGACAGGAAAAATCAGTATAAATCCTTAGAATATTATCCCCCAGTGTCTCCATCTGCTGGCGGTATTGAATAAGCATTGCTGCACTGATGGGGTATGCATTAGACGAAAAAAAAGAAGAAAAAGAAGAATAATACGCCCAGAAAAGAGGCGAAAAGGAGAAAAACGTAAAAAAACGTGAAAAAAAAGTAAGAGGAAGAGAAGGGAAAAAAAGGTGGAAATGGGTTTAAAAGTGATTTCGGCGGAGAAATATATATATATATATATATATATATATATATATATACGCGCACACACACACATATATATAAACGTATTCTCCGTTGAGATATTGCAGCCGCTGCTGTGTCCAGGCCCAGGAGCCTTAGCACTGTGCTGTGATGTCACTCAATACCACTGACATCACTAGGTGTAAACAACATCTCTCCTTTGCTGTGTATGTGACTATGGAGCTGTTTGGTGATGTCGTCTATTATGGCCTTCATAGAAGCAACAGGAGATTGTTGCATCCATCTAGAACCCTCAGAACTACAGTGCTATGATGTCACTCACTTCCACAGGCCTTGCAGAGTGTAAACAACAACAACCCAGCTTTGTTGTGTATGTAACCATAGGGATTTGTGATGTCACCTAGAACCTTCACAGCAGCGACAGCTTTATGAGGAGCATCAGCACTGCTCTGCCTGAGCAGAACCATCACCGCCATAGGTTGTCAAATAACCCGGGTTTAACCCACACAGGTAAGTCCAATGGGGTGCAGGCATGTCCTCTATGCTTACAGCTTCCCGTGGGTGTTGGTTTGATACCGTTTGGGGACAGCCAAGGAGGCATCTGCAGGCAACAAAGGTAGGTGTGTGCTTGTGTGTGTGTTTCCTATGCAGATCCTAAGCCCAGTGTCACATGCAAGTAGGAGGAGTAAGAAGGGTTCCTGGCAAATCCGGGTTATGGATTGCATTTAAAAAGGCCCCGTGGGAGTGCAATGGGCCCCTGTCTTGCTGCTTAGCAATAATGGTATGGGTTTAGGTTCTGCTGTGTGTACTGGTGGTTGACTGCCCCCCAGCCCAGAGTGTGCATGGAAAATTGTCTGGCAGCCTCCCTGACAGCAAGCAGTGATAGTGCCCATGAAGGGCACCTTGTTGGGCCCGCCCCTTTCACGGTTATCGCTTCTCGGCCTTTTGGCTAAGATCAAGTGTAGTATCTGTTCTTATCAGTTTAATATCTGATACGTCCCCTATCTGGGGACCATATATTAAATGGATTTTTGAGAATGGGGGCCGATTTCGAAGCTTGCTTCCGTCGCCCTATGCATTGACCCGATATGGCAGTATCTTCGGGTACAGTGCACCACCCCCTTACAGGGTTAAAAAGAAAGATTCCTACTTTCATTGCTACCTGCTTGCTGGCTAGCCAGCTAGCCAGCCCTGTGGGCCTTGCTGCTGCTGCAGCCAAAAAACAAAAGGTGCTGCTGCTGCTGCTTCTGCTGCTTCTGCTTCTGCTTGTGTCTGGCCGCTGTTGGAGCGTCCAGGCACAGGACTTCTGCTGCTGCTGACTAAATGGCCTCCTTAATTGGATCATTTGAGTAGCCAGCACACCTGTGCAGGTAGGGCATGACATGATAGGCAGCTGCCTTGATAGCGGGTGGGTGCTGAATGTTCCTAATTGACAAAATAAGATTAATGCTTATGAAGAAATATAAAATCTCATCCCTTCCCCAATATCGCGCCACACCCCTACCCCTTAATTCCCTGGTTGAACTTGATGGACATATGTCTTTTTTCGACCGTACTAACTATGTAACTATGTAACATAACATGGGGGGGGGGGGGGGGTCTCCTGGCTGTTCACACAGGTGTGTCATTGCTGTACATTGACCATGCATTGCTTCTGTGGTATTGCAAAGGCAAAGACAAATGCTTCCAGCCATCCATTGCACTAATGGATTGGTCATCAGCTGGCTGTCTATGTCCCGCATCAATATAGACCAAAGTACAGAGGGTTAGGCTATGCTATTGTGCACCTACCTGATGCATCAGAAGGTGCGAGGCCCTTGCTAAATTCTGTGCACAGACTTTGAGATCTATACTTTAGACTGTATCTAAACCTGCTCCAACATGGACTGACATTCTGGCCTACTTTCAGCCGATGCGACTTGTCTGTCGCTGAACAGTTGCTTTTTATGTATTCAGCACCTATGTATAATGTTGTAAAAATGCTCTAGAAGCTAAAGTCGCAGAAATGTCACACATATTTGGCCTGCAACTTTCTGTGCGACAAATTCAGACAGGAAAAATCAGTATAAATCCTTAGAAAATTATCCCCCAGTGTCTCCATCTGCTGGCGGTATTGAATAAGCATTGCTGCACTGATGGGGTATGCATTAGACGAAAAAAAAGAAGAAAAAGAAGAATAATACGCCCAGAAAAGAGGCGAAAAGGAGAAAAACGTAAAAAAACGTGAAAAAAAAGTAAGAGGAAGAGAAGGGAAAAAAAGGTGGAAATGGGTTTAAAAGTGATTTCGGCGGAGAAATATATATATATATATATATATATATATATATATATATATATATATATATATATATATATACATACGCGCACACACACACATATATATAAACGTATTCTCCGTTGAGATATTGCAGCCGCTGCTGTGTCCAGGCCCAGGAGCCTTAGCACTGTGCTGTGATGTCACTCAATACCACTGACATCACTAGGTGTAAACAACATCTCTCCTTTGCTGTGTATGTGACTATGGAGCTGTTTGGTGATGTCGTCTATTATGGCCTTCATAGAAGCAACAGGAGATTGTTGCATCCATCTAGAACCCTCAGAACTACAGTGCTATGATGTCACTCACTTCCACAGGCCTTGCAGAGTGTAAACAACAACAACCCAGCTTTGTTGTGTATGTAACCATAGGGATTTGTGATGTCACCTAGAACCTTCACAGCAGCGACAGCTTTATGAGGAGCATCAGCACTGCTCTGCCTGAGCAGAACCATCACCGCCATAGGTTGTCAAATAACCCGGGTTTAACCCACACAGGTAAGTCCAATGGGGTGCAGGCATGTCCTCTATGCTTACAGCTTCCCGTGGGTGTTGGTTTGATACCGTTTGGGGACAGCCAAGGAGGCATCTGCAGGCAACAAAGGTAGGTGTGTGCTTGTGTGTGTGTTTCCTATGCAGATCCTAAGCCCAGTGTCACATGCAAGTAGGAGGAGTAAGAAGGGTTCCTGGCAAATCCGGGTTATGGATTGCATTTAAATAGGCCCCGTGGGAGTGCAATGGGCCCCTGTCTTGCTGCTTAGCAATAATGGTATGGGTTTAGGTTCTGCTGTGTGTACTGGTGGTTGACTGCCCCCCAGCCCAGAGTGTGCATGGAAAATTGTCTGGCAGCCTCCCTGACAGCAAGCAGTGATAGTGCCCATGAAGGGCACCTTGTTGGGCCCGCCCCTTTCACGGTTATCGCTTCTCGGCCTTTTGGCTAAGATCAAGTGTAGTATCTGTTCTTATCAGTTTAATATCTGATACGTCCCCTATCTGGGGACCATATATTAAATGGATTTTTGAGAATGGGGGCCGATTTCGAAGCTTGCTTCCGTCGCCCTATGCATTGACCCGATATGGCAGTATCTTCGGGTACAGTGCACCACCCCCTTACAGGGTTAAAAAGAAAGATTCCTACTTTCATTGCTACCTGCTTGCTGGCTAGCCAGCTAGCCAGCCCTGTGGGCCTTGCTGCTGCTGCAGCCAAAAAACAAAAGGTGGTGCTGCTGCTGCTTCTGCTGCTTCTGCTTCTGCTTGTGTCTGGCCGCTGTTGGAGCGTCCAGGCACAGGACTTCTGCTGCTGCTGACTAAATGGCCTCCTTAATTGGATCATTTGAGTAGCCAGCACACCTGTGCAGGTAGGGCATGACATGATAGGCAGCTGCCTTGATAGCGGGTGGGTGCTGAATGTTCCTAATTGACAAAATAAGATTAATGCTTATGAAGAAATATAAAATCTCATCCCTTCCCCAATATCGCGCCACACCCCTACCCCTTAATTCCCTGGTTGAACTTGATGGACATATGTCTTTTTTCGACCGTACTAACTATGTAACTATGTAACATAACAATGGGGGGGGGGGGTCTCCTGGCTGTTCACACAGGTGTGTCATTGCTGTACATTGACCATGCATTGCTTCTGTGGTATTGCAAAGGCAAAGACAAATGCTTCCAGCCATCCATTGCACTAATGGATTGGTCATCAGCTGGCTGTCTATGTCCCGCATCAATATAGACCAAAGTACAGAGGGTTAGGCTATGCTATTGTGCACCTACCTGATGCATCAGAAGGTGCGAGGCCCTTGCTAAATTCTGTGCACAGACTTTGAGATCTATACTTTAGACTGTATCTAAACCTGCTCCAACATGGACTGACATTCTGGCCTACTTTCAGCCGATGCGACTTGTCTGTCGCTGAACAGTCGCTTTTTATGTATTCAGCACCTATGTATAATGTTGTAAAAATGCTCTAGAAGCTAAAGTCGCAGAAATGTCACACATATTTGGCCTGCAACTTTCTGTGCGACAAATTCAGACAGGAAAAATCAGTATAAATCCTTAGAAAATTATCCCCCAGTGTCTCATCTGCTGGCGGTATTGAATAAGCATTGCTGCACTGATGGGGTATGCATTAGACGAAAAAAAAGAAGAAAAAGAAGAATAATACGCCCAGAAAAGAGGCGAAAAGGAGAAAAACGTAAAAAAACGTGAAAAAAAAGTAAGAGGAAGAGAAGGGAAAAAAAGGTGGAAATGGGTTTAAAAGTGATTTCGGCGGAGAAATATATATATATATATATATATATATATATATATATATACGCGCACACACACACATATATATAAACGTATTCTCCGTTGAGATATTGCAGCCGCTGCTGTGTCCAGGCCCAGGAGCCTTAGCACTGTGCTGTGATGTCACTCAATACCACTGACATCACTAGGTGTAAACAACATCTCTCCTTTGCTGTGTATGTGACTATGGAGCTGTTTGGTGATGTCGTCTATTATGGCCTTCATAGAAGCAACAGGAGATTGTTGCATCCATCTAGAACCCTCAGAACTACAGTGCTATGATGTCACTCACTTCCACAGGCCTTGCAGAGTGTAAACAACAACAACCCAGCTTTGTTGTGTATGTAACCATAGGGATTTGTGATGTCACCTAGAACCTTCACAGCAGCGACAGCTTTATGAGGAGCATCAGCACTGCTCTGCCTGAGCAGAACCATCACCGCCATAGGTTGTCAAATAACCCGGGTTTAACCCACACAGGTAAGTCCAATGGGGTGCAGGCATGTCCTCTATGCTTACAGCTTCCCGTGGGTGTTGGTTTGATACCGTTTGGGGACAGCCAAGGAGGCATCTGCAGGCAACAAAGGTAGGTGTGTGCTTGTGTGTGTGTTTCCTATGCAGATCCTAAGCCCAGTGTCACATGCAAGTAGGAGGAGTAAGAAGGGTTCCTGGCAAATCCGGGTTATGGATTGCATTTAAAAAGGCCCCGTGGGAGTGCAATGGGCCCCTGTCTTGCTGCTTAGCAATAATGGTATGGGTTTAGGTTCTGCTGTGTGTACTGGTGGTTGACTGCCCCCCAGCCCAGAGTGTGCATGGAAAATTGTCTGGCAGCCTCCCTGACAGCAAGCAGTGATAGTGCCCATGAAGGGCACCTTGTTGGGCCCGCCCCTTTCACGGTTATCGCTTCTCGGCCTTTTGGCTAAGATCAAGTGTAGTATCTGTTCTTATCAGTTTAATATCTGATACGTCCCCTATCTGGGGACCATATATTAAATGGATTTTTGAGAACGGTGGCCGATTTCGAAGCTTGCTTCCGTCGCCCTATGCATTGACCCGATATGGCAGTATCTTCGGGTACAGTGCACCACCCCCTTACAGGGTTAAAAAGAAAGATTCCTACTTTCATTGCTACCTGCTTGCTGGCTAGCCAGCTAGCCAGCCCTGTGGGCCTTGCTGCTGCTGCAGCCAAAAAACAAAAGGTGGTGCTGCTGCTGCTTCTGCTGCTTCTGCTTCTGCTTGTGTCTGGCCGCTGTTGGAGCGTCCAGGCACAGGACTTCTGCTGCTGCTGACTAAATGGCCTCCTTAATTGGATCATTTGAGTAGCCAGCACACCTGTGCAGGTAGGGCATGACATGATAGGCAGCTGCCTTGATAGCGGGTGGGTGCTGAATGTTCCTAATTGACAAAATAAGATTAATGCTTATGAAGAAATATAAAATCTCATCCCTTCCCCAATATCGCGCCACACCCCTACCCCTTAATTCCCTGGTTGAACTTGATGGACATATGTCTTTTTTCGACCGTACTAACTATGTAACTATGTAACATAACATGGGGGGGGGGGGGGGGGTCTCCTGGCTGTTCACACAGGTGTGTCATTGCTGTACATTGACCATGCATTGCTTCTGTGGTATTGCAAAGGCAAAGACAAATGCTTCCAGCCATCCATTGCACTAATGGATTGGTCATCAGCTGGCTGTCTATGTCCCGCATCAATATAGACCAAAGTACAGAGGGTTAGGCTATGCTATTGTGCACCTACCTGATGCATCAGAAGGTGCGAGGCCCTTGCTAAATTCTGTGCACAGACTTTGAGATCTATACTTTAGACTGTATCTAAACCTGCTCCAACATGGACTGACATTCTGGCCTACTTTCAGCCGATGCGACTTGTCTGTCGCTGAACAGTTGCTTTTTATGTATTCAGCACCTATGTATAATGTTGTAAAAATGCTCTAGAAGCTAAAGTCGCAGAAATGTCACACATATTTGGCCTGCAACTTTCTGTGCGACAAATTCAGACAGGAAAAATCAGTATAAATCCTTAGAAAATTATCCCCCAGTGTCTCCATCTGCTGGCGGTATTGAATAAGCATTGCTGCACTGATGGGGTATGCATTAGACGAAAAAAAAGAAGAAAAAGAAGAATAATACGCCCAGAAAAGAGGCGAAAAGGAGAAAAACGTAAAAAAACGTGAAAAAAAAGTAAGAGGAAGAGAAGGGAAAAAAAGGTGGAAATGGGTTTAAAAGTGATTTCGGCGGAGAAATATATATATATATATATATATATATATATATATATATATATATATATATATATATATATACATACGCGCACACACACACATATATATAAACGTATTCTCCGTTGAGATATTGCAGCCGCTGCTGTGTCCAGGCCCAGGAGCCTTAGCACTGTGCTGTGATGTCACTCAATACCACTGACATCACTAGGTGTAAACAACATCTCTCCTTTGCTGTGTATGTGACTATGGAGCTGTTTGGTGATGTCGTCTATTATGGCCTTCATAGAAGCAACAGGAGATTGTTGCATCCATCTAGAACCCTCAGAACTACAGTGCTATGATGTCACTCACTTCCACAGGCCTTGCAGAGTGTAAACAACAACAACCCAGCTTTGTTGTGTATGTAACCATAGGGATTTGTGATGTCACCTAGAACCTTCACAGCAGCGACAGCTTTATGAGGAGCATCAGCACTGCTCTGCCTGAGCAGAACCATCACCGCCATAGGTTGTCAAATAACCCGGGTTTAACCCACACAGGTAAGTCCAATGGGGTGCAGGCATGTCCTCTATGCTTACAGCTTCCCGTGGGTGTTGGTTTGATACCGTTTGGGGACAGCCAAGGAGGCATCTGCAGGCAACAAAGGTAGGTGTGTGCTTGTGTGTGTGTTTCCTATGCAGATCCTAAGCCCAGTGTCACATGCAAGTAGGAGGAGTAAGAAGGGTTCCTGGCAAATCCGGGTTATGGATTGCATTTAAATAGGCCCCGTGGGAGTGCAATGGGCCCCTGTCTTGCTGCTTAGCAATAATGGTATGGGTTTAGGTTCTGCTGTGTGTACTGGTGGTTGACTGCCCCCCAGCCCAGAGTGTGCATGGAAAATTGTCTGGCAGCCTCCCTGACAGCAAGCAGTGATAGTGCCCATGAAGGGCACCTTGTTGGGCCCGCCCCTTTCACGGTTATCGCTTCTCGGCCTTTTGGCTAAGATCAAGTGTAGTATCTGTTCTTATCAGTTTTCATGCTGGTGGGGATGGGTGCTGCATGGAGGATGCAGGTGTACCAGGGCTTTCCGGGGCTGGTTCTGAGGAATCAGCTCGACGGCTGCCCCGATGTGACCTGTTCCCTCCGGGTCTCGCCATGAGGCTGAGAGGGTCTAGAGCCGAGGTACTTTTGTGCCTCGGGGAGTGGTGACCCCGAGGTGCCGAAACTCACTGGGAGAATAGGCTCACTGAGTTGAAGCACGGGCACCATAATCTCTTCACCTTGTGGCACTCACCTCTTGATTCCCGGCCTTCTGGCTAGGATCAGAGAAATTTTTATAGATCCGGCCGGATGTCCGGGCAGTATATCTGCACACATTCACTTATTTATTTATTTTTTGTCTCACTGTGTCACTTTTTGCGTGTTGTGTGTTCACAGGATTTGTCAGGATGCGGTAGCCCTTCTGGGTGTCCCTCCTGGCGGTCTAGGGGAGGTGTGTGTGGCCATTAGGTTCCGCACCTCCCTGCAAACACCCCGGGTACTCCTGCTTCGCAGGGTACCTACCGTAATCGGCTCTGCGGGCAGATACCTTGGCTAACGCCAAGGGGGATGCCGGGAGCATTTGTGGTCTCCTAGTAGCTTCGGCGAAAAGGGACATCGAACCCGGAACCTCGCAGGTACCTTTTGGTCCGGAGGCGAAGGGTAAGGTTTGTTGGGGGGCCTCTCTCCTATCGGAGAAGGGCTTGCGATAGACCGCATCCTTTGTGCACGTTTTTTTTAGTGTAACACGTTTGCACTTTTTCTTGCACTTTGGGTGAATCGAAAGCACGTTCCTCGGCTTTAGATAAAAAAAAAAAAAAAAAAAAATCTGTTCTTATCAGTTTAATATCTGATACGTCCCCTATCTGGGGACCATATATTAAATGGATTTTTGAGAATGGGGGCCGATTTCGAAGCTTGCTTCCGTCGCCCTATGCATTGACCCGATATGGCAGTATCTTCGGGTACAGTGCACCACCCCCTTACAGGGTTAAAAAGAAAGATTCCTACTTTCATTGCTACCTGCTTGCTGGCTAGCCAGCTAGCCAGCCCTGTGGGCCTTGCTGCTGCTGCAGCCAAAAAACAAAAGGTGGTGCTGCTGCTGCTTCTGCTGCTTCTGCTTCTGCTTGTGTCTGGCCGCTGTTGGAGCGTCCAGGCACAGGACTTCTGCTGCTGCTGACTAAATGGCCTCCTTAATTGGATCATTTGAGTAGCCAGCACACCTGTGCAGGTAGGGCATGACATGATAGGCAGCTGCCTTGATAGCGGGTGGGTGCTGAATGTTCCTAATTGACAAAATAAGATTAATGCTTATGAAGAAATATAAAATCTCATCCCTTCCCCAATATCGCGCCACACCCCTACCCCTTAATTCCCTGGTTGAACTTGATGGACATATGTCTTTTTTCGACCGTACTAACTATGTAACTATGTAACATAACAATGGGGGGGGGGGGGTCTCCTGGCTGTTCACACAGGTGTGTCATTGCTGTACATTGACCATGCATTGCTTCTGTGGTATTGCAAAGGCAAAGACAAATGCTTCCAGCCATCCATTGCACTAATGGATTGGTCATCAGCTGGCTGTCTATGTCCCGCATCAATATAGACCAAAGTACAGAGGGTTAGGCTATGCTATTGTGCACCTACCTGATGCATCAGAAGGTGCGAGGCCCTTGCTAAATTCTGTGCACAGACTTTGAGATCTATACTTTAGACTGTATCTAAACCTGCTCCAACATGGACTGACATTCTGGCCTACTTTCAGCCGATGCGACTTGTCTGTCGCTGAACAGTCGCTTTTTATGTATTCAGCACCTATGTATAATGTTGTAAAAATGCTCTAGAAGCTAAAGTCGCAGAAATGTCACACATATTTGGCCTGCAACTTTCTGTGCGACAAATTCAGACAGGAAAAATCAGTATAAATCCTTAGAAAATTATCCCCCAGTGTCTCATCTGCTGGCGGTATTGAATAAGCATTGCTGCACTGATGGGGTATGCATTAGACGAAAAAAAAGAAGAAAAAGAAGAATAATACGCCCAGAAAAGAGGCGAAAAGGAGAAAAACGTAAAAAAACGTGAAAAAAAAGTAAGAGGAAGAGAAGGGAAAAAAAGGTGGAAATGGGTTTAAAAGTGATTTCGGCGGAGAAATATATATATATATATATATATATATATATATATATATATATACGCGCACACACACACATATATATAAACGTATTCTCCGTTGAGATATTGCAGCCGCTGCTGTGTCCAGGCCCAGGAGCCTTAGCACTGTGCTGTGATGTCACTCAATACCACTGACATCACTAGGTGTAAACAACATCTCTCCTTTGCTGTGTATGTGACTATGGAGCTGTTTGGTGATGTCGTCTATTATGGCCTTCATAGAAGCAACAGGAGATTGTTGCATCCATCTAGAACCCTCAGAACTACAGTGCTATGATGTCACTCACTTCCACAGGCCTTGCAGAGTGTAAACAACAACAACCCAGCTTTGTTGTGTATGTAACCATAGGGATTTGTGATGTCACCTAGAACCTTCACAGCAGCGACAGCTTTATGAGGAGCATCAGCACTGCTCTGCCTGAGCAGAACCATCACCGCCATAGGTTGTCAAATAACCCGGGTTTAACCCACACAGGTAAGTCCAATGGGGTGCAGGCATGTCCTCTATGCTTACAGCTTCCCGTGGGTGTTGGTTTGATACCGTTTGGGGACAGCCAAGGAGGCATCTGCAGGCAACAAAGGTAGGTGTGTGCTTGTGTGTGTGTTTCCTATGCAGATCCTAAGCCCAGTGTCACATGCAAGTAGGAGGAGTAAGAAGGGTTCCTGGCAAATCCGGGTTATGGATTGCATTTAAAAAGGCCCCGTGGGAGTGCAATGGGCCCCTGTCTTGCTGCTTAGCAATAATGGTATGGGTTTAGGTTCTGCTGTGTGTACTGGTGGTTGACTGCCCCCCAGCCCAGAGTGTGCATGGAAAATTGTCTGGCAGCCTCCCTGACAGCAAGCAGTGATAGTGCCCATGAAGGGCACCTTGTTGGGCCCGCCCCTTTCACGGTTATCGCTTCTCGGCCTTTTGGCTAAGATCAAGTGTAGTATCTGTTCTTATCAGTTTAATATCTGATACGTCCCCTATCTGGGGACCATATATTAAATGGATTTTTGAGAACGGTGGCCGATTTCGAAGCTTGCTTCCGTCGCCCTATGCATTGACCCGATATGGCAGTATCTTCGGGTACAGTGCACCACCCCCTTACAGGGTTAAAAAGAAAGATTCCTACTTTCATTGCTACCTGCTTGCTGGCTAGCCAGCTAGCCAGCCCTGTGGGCCTTGCTGCTGCTGCAGCCAAAAAACAAAAGGTGGTGCTGCTGCTGCTTCTGCTGCTTCTGCTTCTGCTTGTGTCTGGCCGCTGTTGGAGCGTCCAGGCACAGGACTTCTGCTGCTGCTGACTAAATGGCCTCCTTAATTGGATCATTTGAGTAGCCAGCACACCTGTGCAGGTAGGGCATGACATGATAGGCAGCTGCCTTGATAGCGGGTGGGTGCTGAATGTTCCTAATTGACAAAATAAGATTAATGCTTATGAAGAAATATAAAATCTCATCCCTTCCCCAATATCGCGCCACACCCCTACCCCTTAATTCCCTGGTTGAACTTGATGGACATATGTCTTTTTTCGACCGTACTAACTATGTAACTATGTAACATAACATGGGGGGGGGGGGGGGGTCTCCTGGCTGTTCACACAGGTGTGTCATTGCTGTACATTGACCATGCATTGCTTCTGTGGTATTGCAAAGGCAAAGACAAATGCTTCCAGCCATCCATTGCACTAATGGATTGGTCATCAGCTGGCTGTCTATGTCCCGCATCAATATAGACCAAAGTACAGAGGGTTAGGCTATGCTATTGTGCACCTACCTGATGCATCAGAAGGTGCGAGGCCCTTGCTAAATTCTGTGCACAGACTTTGAGATCTATACTTTAGACTGTATCTAAACCTGCTCCAACATGGACTGACATTCTGGCCTACTTTCAGCCGATGCGACTTGTCTGTCGCTGAACAGTCGCTTTTTATGTATTCAGCACCTATGTATAATGTTGTAAAAATGCTCTAGAAGCTAAAGTCGCAGAAATGTCACACATATTTGGCCTGCAACTTTCTGTGCGACAAATTCAGACAGGAAAAATCAGTATAAATCCTTAGAAAATTATCCCCCAGTGTCTCCATCTGCTGGCGGTATTGAATAAGCATTGCTGCACTGATGGGGTATGCATTAGACGAAAAAAAAGAAGAAAAAGAAGAATAATACGCCCAGAAAAGAGGCGAAAAGGAGAAAAACGTAAAAAAACGTGAAAAAAAGTAAGAGGAAGAGAAGGGAAAAAAAGGTGGAAATGGGTTTAAAAGTGATTTCGGCGGAGAAATATATATATATATATATATATATATATATATATATATATATATATATACGCGCACACACACACATATATATAAACGTATTCTCCGTTGAGATATTGCAGCCGCTGCTGTGTCCAGGCCCAGGAGCCTTAGCACTGTGCTGTGATGTCACTCAATACCACTGACATCACTAGGTGTAAACAACATCTCTCCTTTGCTGTGTATGTGACTATGGAGCTGTTTGGTGATGTCGTCTATTATGGCCTTCATAGAAGCAACAGGAGATTGTTGCATCCATCTAGAACCCTCAGAACTACAGTGCTATGATGTCACTCACTTCCACAGACCTGGCAGAGTGTAAACAACAACAACCCAGCTTTGTTGTGTATGTAACCATAGGGATTTGTGATGTCACCTAGAACCTTCACAGCAGCGACAGCTTTATGAGGAGCATCAGCACTGCTCTGCCTGAGCAGAACCATCACCGCCATAGGTTGTCAAATAACCCGGGTTTAACCCACACAGGTAAGTCCAATGGGGTGCAGGCATGTCCTCTATGCTTACAGCTTCCCGTGGGTGTTGGTTTGATACCGTTTGGGGACAGCCAAGGAGGCATCTGCAGGCAACAAAGGTAGGTGTGTGCTTGTGTGTGTGTTTCCTATGCAGATCCTAAGCCCAGTGTCACATGCAAGTAGGAGGAGTAAGAAGGGTTCCTGGCAAATCCGGGTTATGGATTGCATTTAAAAAGGCCCCGTGGGAGTGCAATGGGCCCCTGTCTTGCTGCTTAGCAATAATGGTATGGGTTTAGGTTCTGCTGTGTGTACTGGTGGTTGACTGCCCCCCAGCCCAGAGTGTGCATGGAAAATTGTCTGGCAGCCTCCCTGACAGCAAGCAGTGATAGTGCCCATGAAGGGCACCTTGTTGGGCCCGCCCCTTTCACGGTTATCGCTTCTCGGCCTTTTGGCTAAGATCAAGTGTAGTATCTGTTCTTATCAGTTTAATATCTGATACGTCCCCTATCTGGGGACCATATATTAAATGGATTTTTGAGAACGGGGGCCGATTTCGAAGCTTGCTTCCGTCGCCCTATGCATTGACCCGATATGGCAGTATCTTCGGGTACAGTGCACCACCCCCTTACAGGGTTAAAAAGAAAGATTCCTACTTTCATTGCTACCTGCTTGCTGGCTAGCCAGCTAGCCAGCCCTGTGGGCCTTGCTGCTGCTGCAGCCAAAAAACAAAAGGTGGTGCTGCTGCTGCTTCTGCTGCTTCTGCTTGTGTCTGGCCGCTGTTGGAGCGTCCAGGCACAGGACTTCTGCTGCTGCTGACTAAATGGCCTCCTTAATTGGATCATTTGAGTAGCCAGCACACCTGTGCAGGTAGGGCATGACATGATAGGCAGCTGCCTTGATAGCGGGTGGGTGCTGAATGTTCCTAATTGACAAAATAAGATTAATGCTTATGAAGAAATATAAAATCTCATCCCTTCCCCAATATCGCGCCACACCCCTACCCCTTAATTCCCTGGTTGAACTTGATGGACATATGTCTTTTTTCGACCGTACTAACTATGTAACTATGTAACATAACATGGGGGGGGGGGGGGGGTCTCCTGGCTGTTCACACAGGTGTGTCATTGCTGTACATTGACCATGCATTGCTTCTGTGGTATTGCAAAGGCAAAGACAAATGCTTCCAGCCATCCATTGCACTAATGGATTGGTCATCAGCTGGCTGTCTATGTCCCGCATCAATATAGACCAAAGTACAGAGGGTTAGGCTATGCTATTGTGCACCTACCTGATGCATCAGAAGGTGCGAAGCCCTTGCTAAATTCTGTGCACAGACTTTGAGATCTATACTTTAGACTGTATCTAAACCTGCTCCAACATGGACTGACATTCTGGCCTACTTTCAGCCGATGCGACTTGTCTGTCGCTGAACAGTCGCTTTTTATGTATTCAGCACCTATGTATAATGTTGTAAAAATGCTCTAGAAGCTAAAGTCGCAGAAATGTCACACATATTTGGCCTGCAACTTTCTGTGCGACAAATTCAGACAGGAAAAATCAGTATAAATCCTTAGAAAATTATCCCCCAGTGTCTCCATCTGCTGGCGGTATTGAATAAGCATTGCTGCACTGATGGGGTATGCATTAGACGAAAAAAAAGAAGAAAAAGAAGAATAATACGCCCAGAAAAGAGGCGAAAAGGAGAAAAACGTAAAAAAACTTGAAAAAAAAGTAAGAGGAAGAGAAGGGAAAAAAAGGTGGAAATGGGTTTAAAAGTGATTTCGGCGGAGAAATATATATATATATATATATATATACGCGCACACACACACATATATATAAACGTATTCTCCGTTGAGATATTGCAGCCGCTGCTGTGTCCAGGCCCAGGAGCCTTAGCACTGTGCTGTGATGTCACTCAATACCACTGACATCACTAGGTGTAAACAACATCTCTCCTTTGCTGTGTATGTGACTATGGAGCTGTTTGGTGATGTCGTCTATTATGGCCTTCATAGAAGCAACAGGAGATTGTTGCATCCATCTAGAACCCTCAGAACTACAGTGCTATGATGTCACTCACTTCCACAGGCCTTGCAGAGTGTAAACAACAACAACCCAGCTTTGTTGTGTATGTAACCATAGGGATTTGTGATGTCACCTAGAACCTTCACAGCAGCGACAGCTTTATGAGGAGCATCAGCACTGCTCTGCCTGAGCAGAACCATCACCGCCATAGGTTGTCAAATAACCCGGGTTTAACCCACACAGGTAAGTCCAATGGGGTGCAGGCATGTCCTCTATGCTTACAGCTTCCCGTGGGTGTTGGTTTGATACCGTTTGGGGACAGCCAAGGAGGCATCTGCAGGCAACAAAGGTAGGTGTGTGCTTGTGTGTGTGTTTCCTATGCAGATCCTAAGCCCAGTGTCACATGCAAGTAGGAGGAGTAAGAAGGGTTCCTGGCAAATCCGGATTATGGATTGCATTTAAAAAGGCCCCGTGGGAGTGCAATGGGCCCCTGTCTTGCTGCTTAGCAATAATGGTATGGGTTTAGGTTCTGCTGTGTGTACTGGTGGTTGACTGCCCCCCAGCCCAGAGTGTGCATGGAAAATTGTCTGGCAGCCTCCCTGACAGCAAGCAGTGATAGTGCCCATGAAGGGCACCTTGTTGGGCCCGCCCCTTTCACGGTTATCGCTTCTCGGCCTTTTGGCTAAGATCAAGTGTAGTATCTGTTCTTATCAGTTTAATATCTGATACGTCCCCTATCTGGGGACCATATATTAAATGGATTTTTGAGAACGGGGGCCGATTTCGAAGCTTGCTTCCGTCGCCCTATGCATTGACCCGATATGGCAGTATCTTCGGGTACAGTGCACCACCCCCTTACAGGGTTAAAAAGAAAGATTCCTACTTTCATTGCTACCTGCTTGCTGGCTAGCCAGCTAGCCAGCCCTGTGGGCCTTGCTGCTGCTGCAGCCAAAAAACAAAAGGTGGTGCTGCTGCTGCTTCTGCTGCTTCTGCTTCTGCTTGTGTCTGGCCGCTGTTGGAGCATCCAGGCACAGGACTTCTGCTGCTGCTGACTAAATGGCCTCCTTAATTGGATCATTTGAGTAGCCAGCACACCTGTGCAGGTAGGGCATGACATGATAGGCAGCTGCCTTGATAGCGGGTGGGTGCTGAATGTTCCTAATTGACAAAATAAGATTAATGCTTATGAAGAAATATAAAATCTCATCCCTTCCCCAATATCGCGCCACACCCCTACCCCTTAATTCCCTGGTTGAACTTGATGGACATATGTCTTTTTTCGACCGTACTAACTATGTAACTATGTAACATAACATGGGGGGGGGGGGGGTCTCCTGGCTGTTCACACAGGTGTGTCATTGCTGTACATTGACCATGCATTGCTTCTGTGGTATTGCAAAGGCAAAGACAAATGCTTCCAGCCATCCATTGCACTAATGGATTGGTCATCAGCTGGCTGTCTATGTCCCGCATCAATATAGACCAAAGTACAGAGGGTTAGGCTATGCTATTGTGCACCTACCTGATGCATCAGAAGGTGCGAGGCCCTTGCTAAATTCTGTGCACAGACTTTGAGATCTATACTTTAGACTGTATCTAAACCTGCTCCAACATGGACTGACATTCTGGCCTACTTTCAGCCGATGCGACTTGTCTGTCGCTGAACAGTCGCTTTTTATGTATTCAGCACCTATGTATAATGTTGTAAAAATGCTCTAGAAGCTAAAGTCGCAGAAA
Source organism: Hyla sarda (assembly GCF_029499605.1). Lineage (NCBI taxonomy): Eukaryota > Metazoa > Chordata > Amphibia > Anura > Hylidae > Hyla > Hyla sarda. Next base: position 100,916 of record NW_026610625.1, read on the forward strand.
TGTCACACATATTTGGCCTGCAACTTTCTGTGCGACAAATTCAGACAGGAAAAATCAGTATAAATCCTTAGAAAATTATCCCCCAGTGTCTCCATCTGCTGGCGGTATTGAATAAGCATTGCTGCACTGATGGGGTATGCATTAGACGAAAAAAAAGAAGAAAAAGAAGAATAATACGCCCAGAAAAGAGGCGAAAAGGAGAAAAACGTAAAAAAAAGTGAAAAAAAAGTAAGAGGAAGAGAAGGGAAAAAAAGGTGGAAATGGGTTTAAAAGTGATTTCGGCGGAGAAATATATATATATATATATATATATATATATATATATATATATACGCGCACACACACACATATATATAAACGTATTCTCCGTTGAGATATTGCAGCCGCTGCTGTGTCCAGGCCCAGGAGCCTTAGCACTGTGCTGTGATGTCACTCAATACCACTGACATCACTAGGTGTAAACAACATCTCTCCTTTGCTGTGTATGTGACTATGGAGCTGTTTGGTGATGTCGTCTATTATGGCCTTCATAGAAGCAACAGGAGATTGTTGCATCCATCTAGAACCCTCAGAACTACAGTGCTATGATGTCACTCACTTCCACAGGCCTTGCAGAGTGTAAACAACAACAACCCAGCTTTGTTGTGTATGTAACCATAGGGATTTGTGATGTCACCTAGAACCTTCACAGCAGCGACAGCTTTATGAGGAGCATCAGCACTGCTCTGCCTGAGCAGAACCATCACCGCCATAGGTTGTCAAATAACCCGGGTTTAACCCACACAGGTAAGTCCAATGGGGTGCAGGCATGTCCTCTATGCTTACAGCTTCCCGTGGGTGTTGGTTTGATACCGTTTGGGGACAGCCAAGGAGGCATCTGCAGGCAACAAAGGTAGGTGTGTGCTTGTGTGTGTGTTTCCTATGCAGATCCTAAGCCCAGTGTCACATGCAAGTAGGAGGAGTAAGAAGGGTTCCTGGCAAATCCGGGTTATGGATTGCATTTAAAAAGGCCCCGTGGGAGTGCAATGGGCCCCTGTCTTGCTGCTTAGCAATAATGGTATGGGTTTAGGTTCTGCTGTGTGTACTGGTGGTTGACTGCCCCCCAGCCCAGAGTGTGCATGGAAAATTGTCTGGCAGCCTCCCTGACAGCAAGCAGTGATAGTGCCCATGAAGGGCACCTTGTTGGGCCCGCCCCTTTCACGGTTATCGCTTCTCGGCCTTTTGGCTAAGATCAAGTGTAGTATCTGTTCTTATCAGTTTAATATCTGATACGTCCCCTATCTGGGGACCATATATTAAATGGATTTTTGAGAACGGGGGCCGATTTCGAAGCTTGCTTCCGTCGCCCTATGCATTGACCCGATATGGCAGTATCTTTGGGTACAGTGCACCACCCCCTTACAGGGTTAAAAAGAAAGATTCCTACTTTCATTGCTACCTGCTTGCTGGCTAGCCAGCTAGCCAGCCCTGTGGGCCTTGCTGCTGCTGCTGCAGCCAAAAAACAAAAGGTGGTGCTGCTGCTGCTTCTTCTGCTTCTGCTTGTGTCTGGCCGCTGTTGGAGCGTCCAGGCACAGGACTTCTGCTGCTGCTGACTAAATGGCCTCCTTAATTGGATCATTTGAGTAGCCAGCACACCTGTGCAGGTAGGGCATGACATGATATGCAGCTGCCTTGATAGCGGGTGGGTGCTGAATGTTCCTAATTGACAAAATAAGATTAATGCTTATGAAGAAATATAAAATCTCATCCCTTCCCCAATATCGCGCCACACCCCTACCCCTTAATTCCCTGGTTGAACTTGATGGACATATGTCTTTTTTCGACCGTACTAACTATGTAACTATGTAACATAACATGGGGGGGGGGGGGGGGTCTCCTGGCTGTTCACACAGGTGTGTCATTGCTGTACATTGACCATGCATTGCTTCTGTGGTATTGCAAAGGCAAAGACAAATGCTTCCAGCCATCCATTGCACTAATGGATTGGTCATCAGCTGGCTGTCTATGTCCCGCATCAATATAGACCAAAGTACAGAGGGTTAGGCTATGCTATTGTGCACCTACCTGATGCATCAGAAGGTGCGAGGCCCTTGCTAAATTCTGTGCACAGACTTTGAGATCTATACTTTAGACTGTATCTAAACCTGCTCCAACATGGACTGACATTCTGGCCTACTTTCAGCCGATGCGACTTGTCTGTCGCTGAACAGTCGCTTTTTATGTATTCAGCACCTATGTATAATGTTGTAAAAATGCTCTAGAAGCTAAAGTCGCAGAAATGTCACACATATTTGGCCTGCAACTTTCTGTGCGACAAATTCAGACAGGAAAAATCAGTATAAATCCTTAGAAAATTATCCCCCAGTGTCTCCATCTGCTGGCGGTATTGAATAAGCATTGCTGCACTGATGGGGTATGCATTAGACGAAAAAAAAGAAGAAAAAGAAGAATAATACGCCCAGAAAAGAGGCGAAAAGGAGAAAAACGTAAAAAAACGTGAAAAAAAAGTAAGAGGAAGAGAAGGGAAAAAAAGGTGGAAATGGGTTTAAAAGTGATTTCGGCGGAGAAATATATATATATATATATATATATATATATATATATATATATATATGCGCACACACACACATATATATAAACGTATTCTCCGTTGAGATATTGCAGCCGTTGCTGTGTCCAGGCCCAGGAGCCTTAGCACTGTGCTGTGATGTCACTCAATACCACTGACATCACTAGGTGTAAACAACATCTCTCCTTTGCTGTGTATGTGACTATGGAGCTGTTTGGTGATGTCGTCTATTATGGCCTTCATAGAAGCAACAGGAGATTGTTGCATCCATCTAGAACCCTCAGAACTACAGTGCTATGATGTCACTCACTTCCACAGGCCTTGCAGAGTGTAAACAACAACAACCCAGCTTTGTTGTGTATGTAACCATAGGGATTTGTGATGTCACCTAGAACCTTCACAGCAGCGACAGCTTTATGAGGAGCATCAGCACTGCTCTGCCTGAGCAGAACCATCACCGCCATAGGTTGTCAAATAACCCGGGTTTAACCCACACAGGTAAGTCCAATGGGGTGCAGGCATGTCCTCTATGCTTACAGCTTCCCGTGGGTGTTGGTTTGATACCGTTTGGGGACAGCCAAGGAGGCATCTGCAGGCAACAAAGGTAGGTGTGTGCTTGTGTGTGTGTTTCCTATGCAGATCCTAAGCCCAGTGTCACATGCAAGTAGGAGGAGTAAGAAGGGTTCCTGGCAAATCCGGGTTATGGATTGCATTTAAAAAGGCCCCGTGGGAGTGCAATGGGCCCCTGTCTTGCTGCTTAGCAATAATGGTATGGGTTTAGGTTCTGCTGTGTGTACTGGTGGTTGACTGCCCCCCAGCCCAGAGTGTGCATGGAAAATTGTCTGGCAGCCTCCCTGACAGCAAGCAGTGATAGTGCCCATGAAGGGCACCTTGTTGGGCCCGCCCCTTTCACGGTTATCGCTTCTCGGCCTTTTGGCTAAGATCAAGTGTAGTATCTGTTCTTATCAGTTTAATATCTGATACGTCCCCTATCTGGGGACCATATATTAAATGGATTTTTGAGAACGGGGGCCGATTTCGAAGCTTGCTTCCGTCGCCCTATGCATTGACCCGATATGGCAGTATCTTCGGGTACAGTGCACCACCCCCTTACAGGGTTAAAAAGAAAGATTCCTACTTTCATTGCTACCTGCTTGCTGGCTAGCCAGCTAGCCAGCCCTGTGGGCCTTGCTGCTGCTGCAGCCAAAAAACAAAAGGTGGTGCTGCTGCTGCTTCTGCTGCTTCTGCTTCTGCTTGTGTCTGGCCGCTGTTGGAGCGTCCAGGCACAGGACTTCTGCTGCTGCTGACTAAATGGCCTCCTTAATTGGATCATTTGAGTAGCCAGCACACCTGTGCAGGTAGGGCATGACATGATAGGCAGCTGCCTTGATAGCGGGTGGGTGCTGAATGTTCCTAATTGACAAAATAAGATTAATGCTTATGAAGAAATATAAAATCTCATCCCTTCCCCAATATCGCGCCACACCCCTACCCCTTAATTCCCTGGTTGAACTTGATGGACATATGTCTTTTTTCGACCGTACTAACTATGTAACTATGTAACATAACATGGGGGGGGGGGGGTCTCCTGGTTGTTCACAAAGGTGTGTCATTGCTGTACATTGACCATGCATTGCTTCTGTGGTATTGCAAAGGCAAAGACAAATGCTTCCAGCCATCCATTGCACTAATGGATTGGTCATCAGCTGGCTGTCTATGTCCCGCATCAATATAGACCAAAGTACAGAGGGTTAGGCTATGCTATTGTGCACCTACCTGATGCATCAGAAGGTGCGAGGCCCTTGCTAAATTCTGTGCACAGACTTTGAGATCTATACTTTAGACTGTATCTAAACCTGCTCCAACATGGACTGACATTCTGGCCTACTTTCAGCCGATGCGACTTGTCTGTCGCTGAACAGTCGCTTTTTATGTATTCAGCACCTATGTATAATGTTGTAAAAATGCTCTAGAAGCTAAAGTCGCAGAAATGTCACACATATTTGGCCTGCAACTTTCTGTGCGACAAATTCAGACAGGAAAAATCAGTATAAATCCTTAGAAAATTATCCCCCAGTGTCTCCATCTGCTGGCGGTATCGAATAAGCATTGCTGCACTGACGGGGTATGCATTAGACGAAAAAAAAGAAGAAAAAGAAGAATAATACGCCCAGAAAAGAGGCGAAAAGGAGAAAAACGTAAAAAAACGTTAAAAAAAAGTAAGAGGAAGAGAAGGGAAAAAAAGGTGGAAATGGGTTTAAAAGTGATTTCGGCGGAGAAATATATATATATATATATATATATATATATATATATATATATATATATATATATATATATACGCGCACACACACACATATATATAAACGTATTCTCCGTTGAGATATTGCAGCCGCTGCTGTGTCCAGGCCCAGGAGCCTTAGCACTGTGCTGTGATGTCACTCAATACCACTGACATCACTAGGTGTAAACAACATCTCTCCTTTGCTGTGTATGTGACTATGGAGCTGTTTGGTGATGTCGTCTATTATGGCCTTCATAGAAGCAACAGGAGATTGTTGCATCCATCTAGAACCCTCAGAACTACAGTGCTATGATGTCACTCACTTCCACAGGCCTTGCAGAGTGTAAACAACAACAACCCAGCTTTGTTGTGTATGTAACCATAGGGATTTGTGATGTCACCTAGAACCTTCACAGCAGCGACAGCTTTATGAGGAGCATCAGCACTGCTCTGCCTGAGCAGAACCATCACCGCCATAGGTTGTCAAATAACCCGGGTTTAACCCACACAGGTAAGTCCAATGGGGTGCAGGCATGTCCTCTATGCTTACAGCTTCCCGTGGGTGTTGGTTTGATACCGTTTGGGGACAGCCAAGGAGGCATCTGCAGGCAACAAAGGTAGGTGTGTGCTTGTGTGTGTGTTTCCTATGCAGATCCTAAGCCCAGTGTCACATGCAAGTAGGAGGAGTAAGAAGGGTTCCTGGCAAATCCGGGTTATGGATTGCATTTAAAAAGGCCCCGTGGGAGTGCAATGGGCCCCTGTCTTGCTGCTTAGCAATAATGGTATGGGTTTAGGTTCTGCTGTGTGTACTGGTGGTTGACTGCCCCCCAGCCCAGAGTGTGCATGGAAAATTGTCTGGCAGCCTCCCTGACAGCAAGCAGTGATAGTGCCCATGAAGGGCACCTTGTTGGGCCCGCCCCTTTCACGGTTATCGCTTCTCGGCCTTTTGGCTAAGATCAAGTGTAGTATCTGTTCTTATCAGTTTAATATCTGATACGTCCCCTATCTGGGGACCATATATTAAATGGATTTTTGAGAACGGGGGCCGATTTCGAAGCTTGCTTCCGTCGCCCTATGCATTGACCCGATATGGCAGTATCTTCGGGTACAGTGCACCACCCCCTTACAGGGTTAAAAAGAAAGATTCCTACTTTCATTGCTACCTGCTTGCTGGCTAGCCAGCTAGCCAGCCCTGTGGGCCTTGCTGCTGCTGCAGCCAAAAAACAAAAGGTGGTGCTGCTGCTGCTTCTGCTGCTTCTGCTTCTGCTTGTGTCTGGCCGCTGTTGGAGCGTCCAGGCACAGGACTTCTGCTGCTGCTGACTAAATGGCCTCCTTAATTGGATCATTTGAGTAGCCAGCACACCTGTGCAGGTAGGGCATGACATGATAGGCAGCTGCCTTGATAGCGGGTGGGTGCTGAATGTTCCTAATTGACAAAATAAGATTAATGCTTATGAAGAAATATAAAATCTCATCCCTTCCCCAATATCGCGCCACACCCCTACCCCTTAATTCCCTGGTTGAACTTGATGGACATATGTCTTTTTTCGACCGTACTAACTATGTAACTATGTAACATAACATGGGGGGGGGGGGGTCTCCTGGTTGTTCACAAAGGTGTGTCATTGCTGTACATTGACCATGCATTGCTTCTGTGGTATTGCAAAGGCAAAGACAAATGCTTCCAGCCATCCATTGCACTAATGGATTGGTCATCAGCTGGCTGTCTATGTCCCGCATCAATATAGACCAAAGTACAGAGGGTTAGGCTATGCTATTGTGCACCTACCTGATGCATCAGAAGGTGCGAGGTCCTTGCTAAATTCTGTGCACAGACTTTGAGATCTATACTTTAGACTGTATCTAAACCTGCTCCAACATGGACTGACATTCTGGCCTACTTTCAGCCGATGCGACTTGTCTGTCGCTGAACAGTCGCTTTTTATGTATTCAGCACCTATGTATAATGTTGTAAAAATGCTCTAGAAGCTAAAGTCGCAGAAATGTCACACATATTTGGCCTGCAACTTTCTGTGCGACAAATTCAGACAGGAAAAATCAGTATAAATCCTTAGAAAATTATCCCCCAGTGTCTCCATCTGCTGGCGGTATCGAATAAGCATTGCTGCACTGACGGGGTATGCATTAGACGAAAAAAAAGAAGAAAAAGAAGAATAATACGCCCAGAAAAGAGGCGAAAAGGAGAAAAACGTAAAAAAACGTTAAAAAAAAGTAAGAGGAAGAGAAGGGAAAAAAAGGTGGAAATGGGTTTAAAAGTGATTTCGGCGGAGAAATATATATATATATATATATATATATATATATATATATATACGCGCACACACACACATATATATAAACGTATTCTCCGTTGAGATATTGCAGCCGCTGCTGTGTCCAGGCCCAGGAGCCTTAGCACTGTGCTGTGATGTCACTCAATACCACTGACATCACTAGGTGTAAACAACATCTCTCCTTTGCTGTGTATGTGACTATGGAGCTGTTTGGTGATGTCGTCTATTATGGCCTTCATAGAAGCAACAGGAGATTGTTGCATCCATCTAGAACCCTCAGAACTACAGTGCTATGATGTCACTCACTTCCACAGGCCTTGCAGAGTGTAAACAACAACAACCCAGCTTTGTTGTGTATGTAACCATAGGGATTTGTGATGTCACCTAGAACCTTCACAGCAGCGACAGCTTTATGAGGAGCATCAGCACTGCTCTGCCTGAGCAGAACCATCACCGCCATAGGTTGTCAAATAACCCGGGTTTAACCCACACAGGTAAGTCCAATGGGGTGCAGGCATGTCCTCTATGCTTACAGCTTCCCGTGGGTGTTGGTTTGATACCGTTTGGGGACAGCCAAGGAGGCATCTGCAGGCAACAAAGGTAGGTGTGTGCTTGTGTGTGTGTTTCCTATGCAGATCCTAAGCCCAGTGTCACATGCAAGTAGGAGGAGTAAGAAGGGTTCCTGGCAAATCCGGGTTATGGATTGCATTTAAAAAGGCCCCGTGGGAGTGCAATGGGCCCCTGTCTTGCTGCTTAGCAATAATGGTATGGGTTTAGGTTCTGCTGTGTGTACTGGTGGTTGACTGCCCCCCAGCCCAGAGTGTGCATGGAAAATTGTCTGGCAGCCTCCCTGACAGCAAGCAGTGATAGTGCCCATGAAGGGCACCTTGTTGGGCCCGCCCCTTTCACGGTTATCGCTTCTCGGCCTTTTGGCTAAGATCAAGTGTAGTATCTGCATTTGGTCTGGTCGGAAGGTGTCTGTGGTACCCCGCTTCTCGGCCTTGGGGGATTGTCTCTCCTTACGGAGGGACTTCACCCCCTTGCTGCTATTGGGGAGCGGGCTTAGTCCACAGACAACGGGTTGCGATCCCCCTGTCTCTGGGACCTTGTGTCTCAGAAGGCATTTTCGGTACGTTGAGCGTTACCTGTAGCTTCGGAAGCACCTAGGGTACCCCCGACCTCTGCCTTGGGTAAGGGTTCCGCTTTTATAGCGGGATTCCGAGCCCCTGCTGCTATTGGGGAAGGGGCTTAGTCCCTGGGTGTGGAAGATGCCGTTCTCCTGGGCTTTCCCCTCTGGGGAAATGTCGATGCGAAATACCATCCGCATAGAGGTGTCGGAGAGCCATCGTCAGTTGAAGAACCTCCGCTTCATTGCGGAGGTGATTCTTCTTGACTACTTCCGCCTCAATAGGGAGGACATCCTGTGTCTAAATGACCAGGAAAGCCGTGGCCTGTATACCGTCACCTTCACGGCCACGGCGTGTTGCGATAACATCTATGCAACCTTGTCTGGTGCGGACCAGAGGGACGATCGACTCGACGGTCTTTCGTTCCAGTTCCTCTATGGTGAGGAACATATACCGTTGGTGGTGGCTATGCACAGCCCTCATGTGACCACGGAGGATATAGCCACTTTTCTTCGACGATACTGCGAAGAGGTGCGATTCGCAAACAAAATCTTGAATTCCGTGCGGTTCTGGAACGGCAAGAGGAAGTTCTGGGTCAAGCTCCGTAAGGATCCCGGTGGTATTGGGGGTCTTTGCCATCCGCCCCCAAATTTTGCCATCGGGAGAGTTCGGGGCTTCCTGTTCAATCCTCAAATGCCTATGTATTGCCGAAATTGCTTGAGGTTTGGCCACACCCAGGAGACCTGCGGCGCGGAGCGTGTGATTCGCTGCAATAGGTGTGGCCAAGAAGGTCACATAGCCTCAAGATGTAGCCATACGATAAGGTGCAACCTCTGCGGAGAGGAAAATCACAATTTTAATTCCTGTCCCCATAAAGCAAAAACTACGATGGGTGGGTCAAGGCTGGGCCCACCCAAAGAGGGGACAGGACAAAAGACGTCCTTTTTTAAGATGCCCAAACCCCAGATGGCAGGTACTGATGGGTCCAGGCCCAAGACCTCTGGTGCTCCATCGGGGGGCCCACCGGTGGTAGTGCTAGGGGGAGGCCATGGGGATTCCACGAAGCCCGGGCGGGTGATCGAGTTTACTGCCCGGGAAATTGAAAGACGTCGATCGACTTCCTACCTGGCTCAAGAGCCCGCCAAAACTTCTGAAGGGGGCTCACCTGTGGCGGGTGGCAGCCGACGGGCCTCGGTGGGGGCAGAGGTGGACCCAAAATTGCAACATAAGCCAGGTACTGGCTTGGCCCAGGGTCGCCCTGCTCCGGACGAAGAGGCCCCGGTGAAAGCCCGCCGGAAGGGGAGCCAGGTGGCCAGGTCTGAGCCCGGTCCTGTTACTCCGCCTATACAGGACAGGGCCAAGAAGACAAGTGGCGCCAAACCAGGGTTTGCTGCCCCGCCAGCAGTGGACCCGGTGGGTAAAACTGGCCATCGTCGATCGATGGGGAAGTTTTCAGCAACAGTCCTCAGCAACGCTTGCTGGGGAACAAGCGATGAAAACTTCCCAAGGTAGCGGCAAAGGTTCCGGAAAAGAGGCCTCACAGGCCCCTGTGCAGCAGTTCCAGTCGTCAAAAGATGAAAGAAGACGCAGATCCATCAGCCGGGGGCCAGAGATTACATCGAGTGAGAGCAACACAGAGGATATGGACAGCAGTGTGACATTTAAAAGACAAAGAGAAGAAGAAGAGGAAGACATTCAAAGGAAAGCGGCGTGCCGTAGTTCGGACGAGAGCGAGCTCAGGGTCGGGGCATCATCGATCTCAAGCTCCGACCCTCAGAACATCAAGGAGCTGATGACCCCGCAGGCGGGGGATGACGGTACGCAGCTTATTATTGACTTTGATTCTCCAAGCACGGACTCTCCATAAACTATGCCTATCCCTGTAAAAATTGCCTCACTCAATGTGAGGTCCTTAAAGAGCCCTGATCGCAGGGCTGCTTTATTTTCTTATCTAGAGACATGTGACTTTGACCTTTGCCTGCTACAAGAATGTGGAATCCCTAGTAAAATGGACTATAAAGACTTAAAAGAAGACTGGAAGCTGGGCCCATCCATATGGTCCGGTGCAAATGACTGTCGTTCTGTGGGTGTTGGGCTGCTCTGCCGAGGCCAGTCCTTTTCTATTCATACAGTAACTGAGATTGTGCCTGGCAGAGCTCTTTTAATTCATCTATATTTTAATGGACTTTTAATTCGTGTTTTAAATGTGTATGCCCCTCCTGATAAACAGGAGCGGGCAGAACTATTTGAAATTTTACCACTGTTTTGTGTTGGGTCTTCCCCCCTGCTGGTGGGAGGTGATTTTAACTGCATACGTGATGGGGAACACCGGCAGGGTGGGGATATTAATCGTAAAGACCGCACTTCTTACCTGCTTAAAAATTTTATTGATGATTTTAATTTGAAAGATTGCTGGAAGGATCTCTTGCCGGAGGACCCGGGCGCCACATGGTCCAATGGAAGAGTGAGCTCCAGAATCGATTTTATTTTTTCCTCTAGAGCTTTTAAACCCCTGAAATGCACGCTCGAGCAGAATATCTTCTCTGATCATAAGCTCCTCTTGGTGGGCCTGGAGCTAGAGGGGGAGCAAAAAGCAAAAAGGGGCCTCTGGAGATTAAACACCACACTCCTAGAGGACCCTGAGATAAAAGAGGAGTTTGTGCGGACCTACCAATGCTGGCAATCACAAAGAAAACCCCACGAGCCTATGCTGCACTGGTGGGAGGGCACCAAATCTAAAATCAGATTTTTTTTTATCAAAGCAGGTAAGAAGAAGGCAAAAATGGAAAAACAGTGGTTTTATGTTCTTAACATGCGTTTAAATGTACTTTTTAAATCTGTTCTTATCAGTTTAATATCTGATACGTCCCCTATCTGGGGACCATATATTAAATGGATTTTTGAGAACGGGGGCCGATTTCGAAGCTTGCTTCCGTCGCCCTATGCATTGACCCGATATGGCAGTATCTTCGGGTACAGTGCACCACCCCCTTACAGGGTTAAAAAGAAAGATTCCTACTTTCATTGCTACCTGCTTGCTGGCTAGCCAGCTAGCCAGCCCTGTGGGCCTTGCTGCTGCTGCAGCCAAAAAACAAAAGGTGGTGCTGCTGCTGCTTCTGCTGCTTCTGCTTCTGCTTGTGTCTGGCCGCTGTTGGAGTGTCCAGGCACAGGACTTCTGCTGCTGCTGACTAAATGGCCTCCTTAATTGGATCATTTGAGTAGCCAGCACACCTGTGCAGGTAGGGCATGACATGATAGGCAGCTGCCTTGATAGCGGGTGGGTGCTGAATGTACCTAATTGACAAAATAAGATTAATGCTTATGAAGAAATATAAAATCTCATCCCTTCCCCAATATCGCGCCACACCCCTACCCCTTAATTCCCTGGTTGAACTTGATGGACATATGTCTTTTTTCGACCGTACTAACTATGTAACTATGTAACATAACATGGGGGGGGGGGGGTCTCCTGGCTGTTCACACAGGTGTGTCATTGCTGTACATTGACCATGCATTGCTTCTGTGGTATTGCAAAGGCAAAGACAAATTCTTCCAGCCATCCATTGCACTAATGGATTGGTCATCAGCTGGCTGTCTATGTCCCGTATCAATATAAACCAAAGTACAGAGGGTTAGGCTATGCTATTGTGCACCTACCTGATGCATCAGAAGGTGCGAGGCCCTTGCTAAATTCTGTGCACAGACTTTGAGATCTATACTTTAGACTGTATCTAAACCTGCTCCAACATGGACTGACATTCTGGCCTACTTTCAGCCGATGCGACTTGTCTGTCGCTGAACAGTCGCTTTTTATGTATTCAGCACCTATGTATAATGTTGTAAAAATGCTCTAGAAGCTAAAGTCGCAGAAATGTCACACATATTTGGCCTGCAACTTTCTGTGCGACAAATTCAGACAGGAAAAATCAGTATAAATCCTTAGAAAATTATCCCCCAGTGTCTCCATCTGCTGGCGGTATTGAATAAGCATTGCTGCACTGATGGGGTATGCATTAGACGAAAAAAAAGAAGAAAAAGAAGAATAATACGCCCAGAAAAGAGGCGAAAAGGAGAAAAACGTAAAAAAACGTGAAAAAAAAGTAAGAGGAAGAGAAGGGAAAAAAAGGTGGAAATGGGTTTAAAAGTGATTTCGGCAGAGAAATATATATATATATATATATATATATATATATATATATATATACGCGCACACACACACATATATATAAACGTATTCTCCGTTGAGATATTGCAGCCGCTGCTGTGTCCAGGCCCAGGAGCCTTAGCACTGTGCTGTGATGTCACTCAATACCACTGACATCACTAGGTGTAAACAACATCTCTCCTTTGCTGTGTATGTGACTATGGAGCTGTTTGGTGATGTCGTCTATTATGGCCTTCATAGAAGCAACAGGAGATTGTTGCATCCATCTAGAACCCTCAGAACTACAGTGCTATGATGTCACTCACTTCCACAGGCCTTGCAGAGTGTAAACAACAACAACCCAGCTTTGTTGTGTATGTAACCATAGGGATTTGTGATGTCACCTAGAACCTTCACAGCAGCGACAGCTTTATGAGGAGCATCAGCACTGCTCTGCCTGAGCAGAACCATCACCGCCATAGGTTGTCAAATAACCCGGGTTTAACCCACACAGGTAAGTCCAATGGGGTGCAGGCATGTCCTCTATGCTTACAGCTTCCCGTGGGTGTTGGTTTGATACCGTTTGGGGACAGCCAAGGAGGCATCTGCAGGCAACAAAGGTAGGTGTGTGCTTGTGTGTGTGTTTCCTATGCAGATCCTAAGCCCAGTGTCACATGCAAGTAGGAGGAGTAAGAAGGGTTCCTGGCAAATCCGGGTTATGGATTGCATTTAAAAAGGCCCCGTGGGAGTGCAATGGGCCCCTGTCTTGCTGCTTAGCAATAATGGTATGGGTTTAGGTTCTGCTGTGTGTACTGGTGGTTGACTGCCCCCCAGCCCAGAGTGTGCATGGAAAATTGTCTGGCAGCCTCCCTGACAGCAAGCAGTGATAGTGCCCATGAAGGGCACCTTGTTGGGCCCGCCCCTTTCACGGTTATCGCTTCTCGGCCTTTTGGCTAAGATCAAGTGTAGTATCTGTTCTTATCAGTTTAATATCTGATACGTCCCCTATCTGGGGACCATATATTAAATGGATTTTTGAGAACGGGGGCCGATTTCGAAGCTTGCTTCCGTCGCCCTATGCATTGACCCGATATGGCAGTATCTTCGGGTACAGTGCACCACCCCCTTACAGGGTTAAAAAGAAAGATTCCTACTTTCATTGCTACCTGCTTGCTGGCTAGCCAGCTAGCCAGCCCTGTGGGCCTTGCTGCTGCTGCAGCCAAAAAACAAAAGGTGGTGCTGCTGCTGCTTCTGCTGCTTCTGCTTCTGCTTGTGTCTGGCCGCTGTTGGAGCGTCCAGGCACAGGACTTCTGCTGCTGCTGACTAAATGGCCTCCTTAATTGGATCATTTGAGTAGCCAGCACACCTGTGCAGGTAGGGCATGACATGATAGGCAGCTGCCTTGATAGCGGGTGGGTGCTGAATGTTCCTAATTGACAAAATAAGATTAATGCTTATGAAGAAATATAAAATCTCATCCCTTCCCCAATATCGCGCCACACCCCTACCCCTTAATTCCCTGGTTGAACTTGATGGACATATGTCTTTTTTCGACCGTACTAACTATGTAACTATGTAACATAACATGGGGGGGGGGGGGGGGTCTCCTGGCTGTTCACACAGGTGTGTCATTGCTGTACATTGACCATGCATTGCTTCTGTGGTATTGCAAAGGCAAAGACAAATGCTTCCAGCCATCCATTGCACTAATGGATTGGTCATCAGCTGGCTGTCTATGTCCCGCATCAATATAGACCAAAGTACAGAGGGTTAGGCTATGCTATTGTGCACCTACCTGATGCATCAGAAGGTGCGAAGCCCTTGCTAAATTCTGTGCACAGACTTTGAGATCTATACTTTAGACTGTATCTAAACCTGCTCCAACATGGACTGACATTCTGGCCTACTTTCAGCCGATGCGACTTGTCTGTCGCTGAACAGTCGCTTTTTATGTATTCAGCACCTATGTATAATGTTGTAAAAATGCTCTAGAAGCTAAAGTCGCAGAAATGTCACACATATTTGGCCTGCAACTTTCTGTGCGACAAATTCAGACAGGAAAAATCAGTATAAATCCTTAGAAAATTATCCCCCAGTGTCTCCATCTGCTGGCGGTATTGAATAAGCATTGCTGCACTGATGGGGTATGCATTAGACGAAAAAAAAGAAGAAAAAGAAGAATAATACGCCCAGAAAAGAGGCGAAAAGGAGAAAAACGTAAAAAAACTTGAAAAAAAAGTAAGAGGAAGAGAAGGGAAAAAAAGGTGGAAATGGGTTTAAAAGTGATTTCGGCGGAGAAATATATATATATATATATATATATACGCGCACACACACACATATATATAAACGTATTCTCCGTTGAGATATTGCAGCCGCTGCTGTGTCCAGGCCCAGGAGCCTTAGCACTGTGCTGTGATGTCACTCAATACCACTGACATCACTAGGTGTAAACAACATCTCTCCTTTGCTGTGTATGTGACTATGGAGCTGTTTGGTGATGTCGTCTATTATGGCCTTCATAGAAGCAACAGGAGATTGTTGCATCCATCTAGAACCCTCAGAACTACAGTGCTATGATGTCACTCACTTCCACAGGCCTTGCAGAGTGTAAACAACAACAACCCAGCTTTGTTGTGTATGTAACCATAGGGATTTGTGATGTCACCTAGAACCTTCACAGCAGCGACAGCTTTATGAGGAGCATCAGCACTGCTCTGCCTGAGCAGAACCATCACCGCCATAGGTTGTCAAATAACCCGGGTTTAACCCACACAGGTAAGTCCAATGGGGTGCAGGCATGTCCTCTATGCTTACAGCTTCCCGTGGGTGTTGGTTTGATACCGTTTGGGGACAGCCAAGGAGGCATCTGCAGGCAACAAAGGTAGGTGTGTGCTTGTGTGTGTGTTTCCTATGCAGATCCTAAGCCCAGTGTCACATGCAAGTAGGAGGAGTAAGAAGGGTTCCTGGCAAATCCGGATTATGGATTGCATTTAAAAAGGCCCCGTGGGAGTGCAATGGGCCCCTGTCTTGCTGCTTAGCAATAATGGTATGGGTTTAGGTTCTGCTGTGTGTACTGGTGGTTGACTGCCCCCCAGCCCAGAGTGTGCATGGAAAATTGTCTGGCAGCCTCCCTGACAGCAAGCAGTGATAGTGCCCATGAAGGGCACCTTGTTGGGCCCGCCCCTTTCACGGTTATCGCTTCTCGGCCTTTTGGCTAAGATCAAGTGTAGTATCTGTTCTTATCAGTTTAATATCTGATACGTCCCCTATCTGGGGACCATATATTAAATGGATTTTTGAGAACGGGGGCCGATTTCGAAGCTTGCTTCCGTCGCCCTATGCATTGACCCGATATGGCAGTATCTTCGGGTACAGTGCACCACCCCCTTACAGGGTTAAAAAGAAAGATTCCTACTTTCATTGCTACCTGCTTGCTGGCTAGCCAGCTAGCCAGCCCTGTGGGCCTTGCTGCTGCTGCAGCCAAAAAACAAAAGGTGGTGCTGCTGCTGCTTCTGCTGCTTCTGCTTCTGCTTGTGTCTGGCCGCTGTTGGAGCATCCAGGCACAGGACTTCTGCTGCTGCTGACTAAATGGCCTCCTTAATTGGATCATTTGAGTAGCCAGCACACCTGTGCAGGTAGGGCATGACATGATAGGCAGCTGCCTTGATAGCGGGTGGGTGCTGAATGTTCCTAATTGACAAAATAAGATTAATGCTTATGAAGAAATATAAAATCTCATCCCTTCCCCAATATCGCGCCACACCCCTACCCCTTAATTCCCTGGTTGAACTTGATGGACATATGTCTTTTTTCGACCGTACTAACTATGTAACTATGTAACATAACATGGGGGGGGGGGGGGTCTCCTGGCTGTTCACACAGGTGTGTCATTGCTGTACATTGACCATGCATTGCTTCTGTGGTATTGCAAAGGCAAAGACAAATGCTTCCAGCCATCCATTGCACTAATGGATTGGTCATCAGCTGGCTGTCTATGTCCCGCATCAATATAGACCAAAGTACAGAGGGTTAGGCTATGCTATTGTGCACCTACCTGATGCATCAGAAGGTGCGAGGCCCTTGCTAAATTCTGTGCACAGACTTTGAGATCTATACTTTAGACTGTATCTAAACCTGCTCCAACATGGACTGACATTCTGGCCTACTTTCAGCCGATGCGACTTGTCTGTCGCTGAACAGTCGCTTTTTATGTATTCAGCACCTATGTATAATGTTGTAAAAATGCTCTAGAAGCTAAAGTCGCAGAAATGTCACACATATTTGGCCTGCAACTTTCTGTGCGACAAATTCAGACAGGAAAAATCAGTATAAATCCTTAGAAAATTATCCCCCAGTGTCTCCATCTGCTGGCGGTATTGAATAAGCATTGCTGCACTGATGGGGTATGCATTAGACGAAAAAAAAGAAGAAAAAGAAGAATAATACGCCCAGAAAAGAGGCGAAAAGGAGAAAAACGTAAAAAAAAGTGAAAAAAAAGTAAGAGGAAGAGAAGGGAAAAAAAGGTGGAAATGGGTTTAAAAGTGATTTCGGCGGAGAAATATATATATATATATATATATATATATATATATATATATATATACGCGCACACACACACATATATATAAACGTATTCTCCGTTGAGATATTGCAGCCGCTGCTGTGTCCAGGCCCAGGAGCCTTAGCACTGTGCTGTGATGTCACTCAATACCACTGACATCACTAGGTGTAAACAACATCTCTCCTTTGCTGTGTATGTGACTATGGAGCTGTTTGGTGATGTCGTCTATTATGGCCTTCATAGAAGCAACAGGAGATTGTTGCATCCATCTAGAACCCTCAGAACTACAGTGCTATGATGTCACTCACTTCCACAGGCCTTGCAGAGTGTAAACAACAACAACCCAGCTTTGTTGTGTATGTAACCATAGGGATTTGTGATGTCACCTAGAACCTTCACAGCAGCGACAGCTTTATGAGGAGCATCAGCACTGCTCTGCCTGAGCAGAACCATCACCGCCATAGGTTGTCAAATAACCCGGGTTTAACCCACACAGGTAAGTCCAATGGGGTGCAGGCATGTCCTCTATGCTTACAGCTTCCCGTGGGTGTTGGTTTGATACCGTTTGGGGACAGCCAAGGAGGCATCTGCAGGCAACAAAGGTAGGTGTGTGCTTGTGTGTGTGTTTCCTATGCAGATCCTAAGCCCAGTGTCACATGCAAGTAGGAGGAGTAAGAAGGGTTCCTGGCAAATCCGGGTTATGGATTGCATTTAAAAAGGCCCCGTGGGAGTGCAATGGGCCCCTGTCTTGCTGCTTAGCAATAATGGTATGGGTTTAGGTTCTGCTGTGTGTACTGGTGGTTGACTGCCCCCCAGCCCAGAGTGTGCATGGAAAATTGTCTGGCAGCCTCCCTGACAGCAAGCAGTGATAGTGCCCATGAAGGGCACCTTGTTGGGCCCGCCCCTTTCACGGTTATCGCTTCTCGGCCTTTTGGCTAAGATCAAGTGTAGTATCTGTTCTTATCAGTTTAATATCTGATACGTCCCCTATCTGGGGACCATATATTAAATGGATTTTTGATAACGGGGGCCGATTTCGAAGCTTGCTTCCGTCGCCCTATGCATTGACCCGATATGGCAGTATCTTTGGGTACAGTGCACCACCCCCTTACAGGGTTAAAAAGAAAGATTCCTACTTTCATTGCTACCTGCTTGCTGGCTAGCCAGCTAGCCAGCCCTGTGGGCCTTGCTGCTGCTGCTGCAGCCAAAAAACAAAAGGTGGTGCTGCTGCTGCTTCTTCTGCTTCTGCTTGTGTCTGGCCGCTGTTGGAGCGTCCAGGCACAGGACTTCTGCTGCTGCTGACTAAATGGCCTCCTTAATTGGATCATTTGAGTAGCCAGCACACCTGTGCAGGTAGGGCATGACATGATATGCAGCTGCCTTGATAGCGGGTGGGTGCTGAATGTTCCTAATTGACAAAATAAGATTAATGCTTATGAAGAAATATAAAATCTCATCCCTTCCCCAATATCGCGCCACACCCCTACCCCTTAATTCCCTGGTTGAACTTGATGGACATATGTCTTTTTTCGACCGTACTAACTATGTAACTATGTAACATAACATGGGGGGGGGGGGGGGGGTCTCCTGGCTGTTCACACAGGTGTGTCATTGCTGTACATTGACCATGCATTGCTTCTGTGGTATTGCAAAGGCAAAGACAAATGCTTCCAGCCATCCATTGCACTAATGGATTGGTCATCAGCTGGCTGTCTATGTCCCGCATCAATATAGACCAAAGTACAGAGGGTTAGGCTATGCTATTGTGCACCTACCTGATGCATCAGAAGGTGCGAGGCCCTTGCTAAATTCTGTGCACAGACTTTGAGATCTATACTTTAGACTGTATCTAAACCTGCTCCAACATGGACTGACATTCTGGCCTACTTTCAGCCGATGCGACTTGTCTGTCGCTGAACAGTCGCTTTTTATGTATTCAGCACCTATGTATAATGTTGTAAAAATGCTCTAGAAGCTAAAGTCGCAGAAATGTCACACATATTTGGCCTGCAACTTTCTGTGCGACAAATTCAGACAGGAAAAATCAGTATAAATCCTTAGAAAATTATCCCCCAGTGTCTCCATCTGCTGGCGGTATTGAATAAGCATTGCTGCACTGATGGGGTATGCATTAGACGAAAAAAAAGAAGAAAAAGAAGAATAATACGCCCAGAAAAGAGGCGAAAAGGAGAAAAACGTAAAAAAACGTGAAAAAAAAGTAAGAGGAAGAGAAGGGAAAAAAAGGTGGAAATGGGTTTAAAAGTGATTTCGGCGGAGAAATATATATATATATATATATATATATATATATATATATATATATATGCGCACACACACACATATATATAAACGTATTCTCCGTTGAGATATTGCAGCCGTTGCTGTGTCCAGGCCCAGGAGCCTTAGCACTGTGCTGTGATGTCACTCAATACCACTGACATCACTAGGTGTAAACAACATCTCTCCTTTGCTGTGTATGTGACTATGGAGCTGTTTGGTGATGTCGTCTATTATGGCCTTCATAGAAGCAACAGGAGATTGTTGCATCCATCTAGAACCCTCAGAACTACAGTGCTATGATGTCACTCACTTCCACAGGCCTTGCAGAGTGTAAACAACAACAACCCAGCTTTGTTGTGTATGTAACCATAGGGATTTGTGATGTCACCTAGAACCTTCACAGCAGCGACAGCTTTATGAGGAGCATCAGCACTGCTCTGCCTGAGCAGAACCATCACCGCCATAGGTTGTCAAATAACCCGGGTTTAACCCACACAGGTAAGTCCAATGGGGTGCAGGCATGTCCTCTATGCTTACAGCTTCCCGTGGGTGTTGGTTTGATACCGTTTGGGGACAGCCAAGGAGGCATCTGCAGGCAACAAAGGTAGGTGTGTGCTTGTGTGTGTGTTTCCTATGCAGATCCTAAGCCCAGTGTCACATGCAAGTAGGAGGAGTAAGAAGGGTTCCTGGCAAATCCGGGTTATGGATTGCATTTAAAAAGGCCCCGTGGGAGTGCAATGGGCCCCTGTCTTGCTGCTTAGCAATAATGGTATGGGTTTAGGTTCTGCTGTGTGTACTGGTGGTTGACTGCCCCCCAGCCCAGAGTGTGCATGGAAAATTGTCTGGCAGCCTCCCTGACAGCAAGCAGTGATAGTGCCCATGAAGGGCACCTTGTTGGGCCCGCCCCTTTCACGGTTATCGCTTCTCGGCCTTTTGGCTAAGATCAAGTGTAGTATCTGTTCTTATCAGTTTAATATCTGATACGTCCCCTATCTGGGGACCATATATTAAATGGATTTTTGAGAACGGGGGCCGATTTCGAAGCTTGCTTCCGTCGCCCTATGCATTGACCCGATATGGCAGTATCTTCGGGTACAGTGCACCACCCCCTTACAGGGTTAAAAAGAAAGATTCCTACTTTCATTGCTACCTGCTTGCTGGCTAGCCAGCTAGCCAGCCCTGTGGGCCTTGCTGCTGCTGCAGCCAAAAAACAAAAGGTGGTGCTGCTGCTGCTTCTGCTGCTTCTGCTTCTGCTTGTGTCTGGCCGCTGTTGGAGCGTCCAGGCACAGGACTTCTGCTGCTGCTGACTAAATGGCCTCCTTAATTGGATCATTTGAGTAGCCAGCACACCTGTGCAGGTAGGGCATGACATGATAGGCAGCTGCCTTGATAGCGGGTGGGTGCTGAATGTTCCTAATTGACAAAATAAGATTAATGCTTATGAAGAAATATAAAATCTCATCCCTTCCCCAATATCGCGCCACACCCCTACCCCTTAATTCCCTGGTTGAACTTGATGGACATATGTCTTTTTTCGACCGTACTAACTATGTAACTATGTAACATAACATGGGGGGGGGGGGGGTCTCCTGGTTGTTCACAAAGGTGTGTCATTGCTGTACATTGACCATGCATTGCTTCTGTGGTATTGCAAAGGCAAAGACAAATGCTTCCAGCCATCCATTGCACTAATGGATTGGTCATCAGCTGGCTGTCTATGTCCCGCATCAATATAGACCAAAGTACAGAGGGTTAGGCTATGCTATTGTGCACCTACCTGATGCATCAGAAGGTGCGAGGCCCTTGCTAAATTCTGTGCACAGACTTTGAGATCTATACTTTAGACTGTATCTAAACCTGCTCCAACATGGACTGACATTCTGGCCTACTTTCAGCCGATGCGACTTGTCTGTCGCTGAACAGTCGCTTTTTATGTATTCAGCACCTATGTATAATGTTGTAAAAATGCTCTAGAAGCTAAAGTCGCAGAAATGTCACACATATTTGGCCTGCAACTTTCTGTGCGACAAATTCAGACAGGAAAAATCAGTATAAATCCTTAGAAAATTATCCCCCAGTGTCTCCATCTGCTGGCGGTATCGAATAAGCATTGCTGCACTGACGGGGTATGCATTAGACGAAAAAAAAGAAGAAAAAGAAGAATAATACGCCCAGAAAAGAGGCGAAAAGGAGAAAAACGTAAAAAAACGTTAAAAAAAAGTAAGAGGAAGAGAAGGGAAAAAAAGGTGGAAATGGGTTTAAAAGTGATTTCGGCGGAGAAATATATATATATATATATATATATATATATATATATATATATATATATATATATATACGCGCACACACACACATATATATAAACGTATTCTCCGTTGAGATATTGCAGCCGCTGCTGTGTCCAGGCCCAGGAGCCTTAGCACTGTGCTGTGATGTCACTCAATACCACTGACATCACTAGGTGTAAACAACATCTCTCCTTTGCTGTGTATGTGACTATGGAGCTGTTTGGTGATGTCGTCTATTATGGCCTTCATAGAAGCAACAGGAGATTGTTGCATCCATCTAGAACCCTCAGAACTACAGTGCTATGATGTCACTCACTTCCACAGGCCTTGCAGAGTGTAAACAACAACAACCCAGCTTTGTTGTGTATGTAACCATAGGGATTTGTGATGTCACCTAGAACCTTCACAGCAGCGACAGCTTTATGAGGAGCATCAGCACTGCTCTGCCTGAGCAGAACCATCACCGCCATAGGTTGTCAAATAACCCGGGTTTAACCCACACAGGTAAGTCCAATGGGGTGCAGGCATGTCCTCTATGCTTACAGCTTCCCGTGGGTGTTGGTTTGATACCGTTTGGGGACAGCCAAGGAGGCATCTGCAGGCAACAAAGGTAGGTGTGTGCTTGTGTGTGTGTTTCCTATGCAGATCCTAAGCCCAGTGTCACATGCAAGTAGGAGGAGTAAGAAGGGTTCCTGGCAAATCCGGGTTATGGATTGCATTTAAAAAGGCCCCGTGGGAGTGCAATGGGCCCCTGTCTTGCTGCTTAGCAATAATGGTATGGGTTTAGGTTCTGCTGTGTGTACTGGTGGTTGACTGCCCCCCAGCCCAGAGTGTGCATGGAAAATTGTCTGGCAGCCTCCCTGACAGCAAGCAGTGATAGTGCCCATGAAGGGCACCTTGTTGGGCCCGCCCCTTTCACGGTTATCGCTTCTCGGCCTTTTGGCTAAGATCAAGTGTAGTATCTGTTCTTATCAGTTTAATATCTGATACGTCCCCTATCTGGGGACCATATATTAAATGGATTTTTGAGAACGGGGGCCGATTTCGAAGCTTGCTTCCGTCGCCCTATGCATTGACCCGATATGGCAGTATCTTCGGGTACAGTGCACCACCCCCTTACAGGGTTAAAAAGAAAGATTCCTACTTTCATTGCTACCTGCTTGCTGGCTAGCCAGCTAGCCAGCCCTGTGGGCCTTGCTGCTGCTGCAGCCAAAAAACAAAAGGTGGTGCTGCTGCTGCTTCTGCTGCTTCTGCTTCTGCTTGTGTCTGGCCGCTGTTGGAGCGTCCAGGCACAGGACTTCTGCTGCTGCTGACTAAATGGCCTCCTTAATTGGATCATTTGAGTAGCCAGCACACCTGTGCAGGTAGGGCATGACATGATAGGCAGCTGCCTTGATAGCGGGTGGGTGCTGAATGTTCCTAATTGACAAAATAAGATTAATGCTTATGAAGAAATATAAAATCTCATCCCTTCCCCAATATCGCGCCACACCCCTACCCCTTAATTCCCTGGTTGAACTTGATGGACATATGTCTTTTTTCGACCGTACTAACTATGTAACTATGTAACATAACATGGGGGGGGGGGGGGTCTCCTGGTTGTTCACAAAGGTGTGTCATTGCTGTACATTGACCATGCATTGCTTCTGTGGTATTGCAAAGGCAAAGACAAATGCTTCCAGCCATCCATTGCACTAATGGATTGGTCATCAGCTGGCTGTCTATGTCCCGCATCAATATAGACCAAAGTACAGAGGGTTAGGCTATGCTATTGTGCACCTACCTGATGCATCAGAAGGTGCGAGGCCCTTGCTAAATTCTGTGCACAGACTTTGAGATCTATACTTTAGACTGTATCTAAACCTGCTCCAACATGGACTGACATTCTGGCCTACTTTCAGCCGATGCGACTTGTCTGTCGCTGAACAGTCGCTTTTTATGTATTCAGCACCTATGTATAATGTTGTAAAAATGCTCTAGAAGCTAAAGTCGCAGAAATGTCACACATATTTGGCCTGCAACTTTCTGTGCGACAAATTCAGACAGGAAAAATCAGTATAAATCCTTAGAAAATTATCCCCCAGTGTCTCCATCTGCTGGCGGTATCGAATAAGCATTGCTGCACTGACGGGGTATGCATTAGACGAAAAAAAAGAAGAAAAAGAAGAATAATACGCCCAGAAAAGAGGCGAAAAGGAGAAAAACGTAAAAAAACGTTAAAAAAAAGTAAGAGGAAGAGAAGGGAAAAAAAGGTGGAAATGGGTTTAAAAGTGATTTCGGCGGAGAAATATATATATATATATATATATATATATATATATACGCGCACACACACACATATATATAAACGTATTCTCCGTTGAGATATTGCAGCCGCTGCTGTGTCCAGGCCCAGGAGCCTTAGCACTGTGCTGTGATGTCACTCAATACCACTGACATCACTAGGTGTAAACAACATCTCTCCTTTGCTGTGTATGTGACTATGGAGCTGTTTGGTGATGTCGTCTATTATGGCCTTCATAGAAGCAACAGGAGATTGTTGCATCCATCTAGAACCCTCAGAACTACAGTGCTATGATGTCACTCACTTCCACAGGCCTTGCAGAGTGTAAACAACAACAACCCAGCTTTGTTGTGTATGTAACCATAGGGATTTGTGATGTCACCTAGAACCTTCACAGCAGCGACAGCTTTATGAGGAGCATCAGCACTGCTCTGCCTGAGCAGAACCATCACCGCCATAGGTTGTCAAATAACCCGGGTTTAACCCACACAGGTAAGTCCAATGGGGTGCAGGCATGTCCTCTATGCTTACAGCTTCCCGTGGGTGTTGGTTTGATACCGTTTGGGGACAGCCAAGGAGGCATCTGCAGGCAACAAAGGTAGGTGTGTGCTTGTGTGTGTGTTTCCTATGCAGATCCTAAGCCCAGTGTCACATGCAAGTAGGAGGAGTAAGAAGGGTTCCTGGCAAATCCGGGTTATGGATTGCATTTAAAAAGGCCCCGTGGGAGTGCAATGGGCCCCTGTCTTGCTGCTTAGCAATAATGGTATGGGTTTAGGTTCTGCTGTGTGTACTGGTGGTTGACTGCCCCCCAGCCCAGAGTGTGCATGGAAAATTGTCTGGCAGCCTCCCTGACAGCAAGCAGTGATAGTGCCCATGAAGGGCACCTTGTTGGGCCCGCCCCTTTCACGGTTATCGCTTCTCGGCCTTTTGGCTAAGATCAAGTGTAGTATCTGCATTTGGTCTGGTCGGAAGGTGTCTGTGGTACCCCGCTTCTCGGCCTTGGGGGATTGTCTCTCCTTACGGAGGGACTTCACCCCCTTGCTGCTATTGGGGAGCGGGCTTAGTCCACAGACAACGGGTTGCGATCCCCCTGTCTCTGGGACCTTGTGTCTCAGAAGGCATTTTCGGTACGTTGAGCGTTACCTGTAGCTTCGGAAGCACCTAGGGTACCCCCGACCTCTGCCTTGGGTAAGGGTTCCGCTTTTATAGCGGGATTCCGAGCCCCTGCTGCTATTGGGGAAGGGGCTTAGTCCCTGGGTGTGGAAGATGCCGTTCTCCTGGGCTTTCCCCTCTGGGGAAATGTCGATGCGAAATACCATCCGCATAGAGGTGTCGGAGAGCCATCGTCAGTTGAAGAACCTCCGCTTCATTGCGGAGGTGATTCTTCTTGACTACTTCCGCCTCAATAGGGAGGACATCCTGTGTCTAAATGACCAGGAAAGCCGTGGCCTGTATACCGTCACCTTCACGGCCACGGCGTGTTGCGATAACATCTATGCAACCTTGTCTGGTGCGGACCAGAGGGACGATCGACTCGACGGTCTTTCGTTCCAGTTCCTCTATGGTGAGGAACATATACCGTTGGTGGTGGCTATGCACAGCCCTCATGTGACCACGGAGGATATAGCCACTTTTCTTCGACGATACTGCGAAGAGGTGCGATTCGCAAACAAAATCTTGAATTCCGTGCGGTTCTGGAACGGCAAGAGGAAGTTCTGGGTCAAGCTCCGTAAGGATCCCGGTGGTATTGGGGGTCTTTGCCATCCGCCCCCAAATTTTGCCATCGGGAGAGTTCGGGGCTTCCTGTTCAATCCTCAAATGCCTATGTATTGCCGAAATTGCTTGAGGTTTGGCCACACCCAGGAGACCTGCGGCGCGGAGCGTGTGATTCGCTGCAATAGGTGTGGCCAAGAAGGTCACATAGCCTCAAGATGTAGCCATACGATAAGGTGCAACCTCTGCGGAGAGGAAAATCACAATTTTAATTCCTGTCCCCATAAAGCAAAAACTACGATGGGTGGGTCAAGGCTGGGCCCACCCAAAGAGGGGACAGGACAAAAGACGTCCTTTTTTAAGATGCCCAAACCCCAGATGGCAGGTACTGATGGGTCCAGGCCCAAGACCTCTGGTGCTCCATCGGGGGGCCCACCGGTGGTAGTGCTAGGGGGAGGCCATGGGGATTCCACGAAGCCCGGGCGGGTGATCGAGTTTACTGCCCGGGAAATTGAAAGACGTCGATCGACTTCCTACCTGGCTCAAGAGCCCGCCAAAACTTCTGAAGGGGGCTCACCTGTGGCGGGTGGCAGCCGACGGGCCTCGGTGGGGGCAGAGGTGGACCCAAAATTGCAACATAAGCCAGGTACTGGCTTGGCCCAGGGTCGCCCTGCTCCGGACGAAGAGGCCCCGGTGAAAGCCCGCCGGAAGGGGAGCCAGGTGGCCAGGTCTGAGCCCGGTCCTGTTACTCCGCCTATACAGGACAGGGCCAAGAAGACAAGTGGCGCCAAACCAGGGTTTGCTGCCCCGCCAGCAGTGGACCCGGTGGGTAAAACTGGCCATCGTCGATCGATGGGGAAGTTTTCAGCAACAGTCCTCAGCAACGCTTGCTGGGGAACAAGCGATGAAAACTTCCCAAGGTAGCGGCAAAGGTTCCGGAAAAGAGGCCTCACAGGCCCCTGTGCAGCAGTTCCAGTCGTCAAAAGATGAAAGAAGACGCAGATCCATCAGCCGGGGGCCAGAGATTACATCGAGTGAGAGCAACACAGAGGATATGGACAGCAGTGTGACATTTAAAAGACAAAGAGAAGAAGAAGAGGAAGACATTCAAAGGAAAGCGGCGTGCCGTAGTTCGGACGAGAGCGAGCTCAGGGTCGGGGCATCATCGATCTCAAGCTCCGACCCTCAGAACATCAAGGAGCTGATGACCCCGCAGGCGGGGGATGACGGTACGCAGCTTATTATTGACTTTGATTCTCCAAGCACGGACTCTCCATAAACTATGCCTATCCCTGTAAAAATTGCCTCACTCAATGTGAGGTCCTTAAAGAGCCCTGATCGCAGGGCTGCTTTATTTTCTTATCTAGAGACATGTGACTTTGACCTTTGCCTGCTACAAGAATGTGGAATCCCTAGTAAAATGGACTATAAAGACTTAAAAGAAGACTGGAAGCTGGGCCCATCCATATGGTCCGGTGCAAATGACTGTCGTTCTGTGGGTGTTGGGCTGCTCTGCCGAGGCCAGTCCTTTTCTATTCATACAGTAACTGAGATTGTGCCTGGCAGAGCTCTTTTAATTCATCTATATTTTAATGGACTTTTAATTCGTGTTTTAAATGTGTATGCCCCTCCTGATAAACAGGAGCGGGCAGAACTATTTGAAATTTTACCACTGTTTTGTGTTGGGTCTTCCCCCCTGCTGGTGGGAGGTGATTTTAACTGCATACGTGATGGGGAACACCGGCAGGGTGGGGATATTAATCGTAAAGACCGCACTTCTTACCTGCTTAAAAATTTTATTGATGATTTTAATTTGAAAGATTGCTGGAAGGATCTCTTGCCGGAGGACCCGGGCGCCACATGGTCCAATGGAAGAGTGAGCTCCAGAATCGATTTTATTTTTTCCTCTAGAGCTTTTAAACCCCTGAAATGCACGCTCGAGCAGAATATCTTCTCTGATCATAAGCTCCTCTTGGTGGGCCTGGAGCTAGAGGGGGAGCAAAAAGCAAAAAGGGGCCTCTGGAGATTAAACACCACACTCCTAGAGGACCCTGAGATAAAAGAGGAGTTTGTGCGGACCTACCAATGCTGGCAATCACAAAGAAAACCCCACGAGCCTATGCTGCACTGGTGGGAGGGCACCAAATCTAAAATCAGATTTTTTTTTATCAAAGCAGGTAAGAAGAAGGCAAAAATGGAAAAACAGTGGTTTTATGTTCTTAACATGCGTTTAAATGTACTTTTTAAATCTGTTCTTATCAGTTTAATATCTGATACGTCCCCTATCTGGGGACCATATATTAAATGGATTTTTGAGAACGGGGGCCGATTTCGAAGCTTGCTTCCGTCGCCCTATGCATTGACCCGATATGGCAGTATCTTCGGGTACAGTGCACCACCCCCTTACAGGGTTAAAAAGAAAGATTCCTACTTTCATTGCTACCTGCTTGCTGGCTAGCCAGCTAGCCAGCCCTGTGGGCCTTGCTGCTGCTGCAGCCAAAAAACAAAAGGTGGTGCTGCTGCTGCTTCTGCTGCTTCTGCTTCTGCTTGTGTCTGGCCGCTGTTGGAGTGTCCAGGCACAGGACTTCTGCTGCTGCTGACTAAATGGCCTCCTTAATTGGATCATTTGAGTAGCCAGCACACCTGTGCAGGTAGGGCATGACATGATAGGCAGCTGCCTTGATAGCGGGTGGGTGCTGAATGTACCTAATTGACAAAATAAGATTAATGCTTATGAAGAAATATAAAATCTCATCCCTTCCCCAATATCGCGCCACACCCCTACCCCTTAATTCCCTGGTTGAACTTGATGGACATATGTCTTTTTTCGACCGTACTAACTATGTAACTATGTAACATAACATGGGGGGGGGGGGGTCTCCTGGCTGTTCACACAGGTGTGTCATTGCTGTACATTGACCATGCATTGCTTCTGTGGTATTGCAAAGGCAAAGACAAATTCTTCCAGCCATCCATTGCACTAATGGATTGGTCATCAGCTGGCTGTCTATGTCCCGTATCAATATAAACCAAAGTACAGAGGGTTAGGCTATGCTATTGTGCACCTACCTGATGCATCAGAAGGTGCGAGGCCCTTGCTAAATTCTGTGCACAGACTTTGAGATCTATACTTTAGACTGTATCTAAACCTGCTCCAACATGGACTGACATTCTGGCCTACTTTCAGCCGATGCGACTTGTCTGTCGCTGAACAGTCGCTTTTTATGTATTCAGCACCTATGTATAATGTTGTAAAAATGCTCTAGAAGCTAAAGTCGCAGAAATGTCACACATATTTGGCCTGCAACTTTCTGTGCGACAAATTCAGACAGGAAAAATCAGTATAAATCCTTAGAAAATTATCCCCCAGTGTCTCCATCTGCTGGCGGTATTGAATAAGCATTGCTGCACTGATGGGGTATGCATTAGACGAAAAAAAAGAAGAAAAAGAAGAATAATACGCCCAGAAAAGAGGCGAAAAGGAGAAAAACGTAAAAAAACGTGAAAAAAAAGTAAGAGGAAGAGAAGGGAAAAAAAGGTGGAAATGGGTTTAAAAGTGATTTCGGCAGAGAAATATATATATATATATATATATATATATATATATATATATATATATACGCGCACACACACACATATATATAAACGTATTCTCCGTTGAGATATTGCAGCCGCTGCTGTGTCCAGGCCCAGGAGCCTTAGCACTGTGCTGTGATGTCACTCAATACCACTGACATCACTAGGTGTAAACAACATCTCTCCTTTGCTGTGTATGTGACTATGGAGCTGTTTGGTGATGTCGTCTATTATGGCCTTCATAGAAGCAACAGGAGATTGTTGCATCCATCTAGAACCCTCAGAACTACAGTGCTATGATGTCACTCACTTCCACAGGCCTTGCAGAGTGTAAACAACAACAACCCAGCTTTGTTGTGTATGTAACCATAGGGATTTGTGATGTCACCTAGAACCTTCACAGCAGCGACAGCTTTATGAGGAGCATCAGCACTGCTCTGCCTGAGCAGAACCATCACCGCCATAGGTTGTCAAATAACCCGGGTTTAACCCACACAGGTAAGTCCAATGGGGTGCAGGCATGTCCTCTATGCTTACAGCTTCCCGTGGGTGTTGGTTTGATACCGTTTGGGGACAGCCAAGGAGGCATCTGCAGGCAACAAAGGTAGGTGTGTGCTTGTGTGTGTGTTTCCTATGCAGATCCTAAGCCCAGTGTCACATGCAAGTAGGAGGAGTAAGAAGGGTTCCTGGCAAATCCGGGTTATGGATTGCATTTAAAAAGGCCCCGTGGGAGTGCAATGGGCCCCTGTCTTGCTGCTTAGCAATAATGGTATGGGTTTAGGTTCTGCTGTGTGTACTGGTGGTTGACTGCCCCCCAGCCCAGAGTGTGCATGGAAAATTGTCTGGCAGCCTCCCTGACAGCAAGCAGTGATAGTGCCCATGAAGGGCACCTTGTTGGGCCCGCCCCTTTCACGGTTATCGCTTCTCGGCCTTTTGGCTAAGATCAAGTGTAGTATCTGTTCTTATCAGTTTAATATCTGATACGTCCCCTATCTGGGGACCATATATTAAATGGATTTTTGAGAACGGGGGCCGATTTCGAAGCTTGCTTCCGTCGCCCTATGCATTGACCCGATATGGCAGTATCTTCGGGTACAGTGCACCACCCCCTTACAGGGTTAAAAAGAAAGATTCCTACTTTCATTGCTACCTGCTTGCTGGCTAGCCAGCTAGCCAGCCCTGTGGGCCTTGCTGCTGCTGCAGCCAAAAAACAAAAGGTGGTGCTGCTGCTGCTTCTGCTGCTTCTGCTTCTGCTTGTGTCTGGCCGCTGTTGGAGCGTCCAGGCACAGGACTTCTGCTGCTGCTGACTAAATGGCCTCCTTAATTGGATCATTTGAGTAGCCAGCACACCTGTGCAGGTAGGGCATGACATGATAGGCAGCTGCCTTGATAGCGGGTGGGTGCTGAATGTTCCTAATTGACAAAATAAGATTAATGCTTATGAAGAAATATAAAATCTCATCCCTTCCCCAATATCGCGCCACACCCCTACCCCTTAATTCCCTGGTTGAACTTGATGGACATATGTCTTTTTTCGACCGTACTAACTATGTAACTATGTAACATAACATGGGGGGGGTCTCCTGGCTGTTCACACAGGTGTGTCATTGCTGTACATTGACCATGCATTGCTTCTGTGGTATTGCAAAGGCAAAGACAAATGCTTCCAGCCATCCATTGCACTAATGGATTGGTCATCAGCTGGCTGTCTATGTCCCGCATCAATATAGACCAAAGTACAGAGGGTTAGGCTATGCTATTGTGCACCTACCTGATGCATCAGAAGGTGCGAGGCCCTTGCTAAATTCTGTGCACAGACTTTGAGATCTATACTTTAGACTGTATCTAAACCTGCTCCAACATGGACTGACATTCTGGCCTACTTTCAGCCGATGCGACTTGTCTGTCGCTGAACAGTCGCTTTTTATGTATTCAGCACCTATGTATAATGTTGTAAAAATGCTCTAGAAGCTAAAGTCGCAGAAATGTCACACATATTTGGCCTGCAACTTTCTGTGCGACAAATTCAGACAGAAAAAATCAGTATAAATCCTTAGAAAATTATCCCCCAGTGTCTCCATCTGCTGGCGGTATTGAATAAGCATTGCTGCACTGATGGGGTATGCATTAGACGAAAAAAAAGAAGAAAAAGAAGAATAATACGCCCAGAAAAGAGGCGAAAAGGAGAAAAACGTAAAAAAACGTGAAAAAAAAGTAAGAGGAAGAGAAGGGAAAAAAAGGTGGAAATGGGTTTAAAAGTGATTTCGGCGGAGAAATATATATATATATATATATATATATATACGCGCACACACACACATATATATAAACGTATTCTCCGTTGAGATATTGCAGCCGCTGCTGTGTCCAGGCCCAGGAGCCTTAGCACTGTGCTGTGATGTCACTCAATACCACTGACATCACTAGGTGTAAACAACATCTCTCCTTTGCTGTGTATGTGACTATGGAGCTGTTTGGTGATGTCGTCTATTATGGCCTTCATAGAAGCAACAGGAGATTGTTGCATCCATCTAGAACCCTCAGAACTACAGTGCTATGATGTCACTCACTTCCACAGGCCTTGCAGAGTGTAAACAACAACAACCCAGCTTTGTTGTGTATGTAACCATAGGGATTTGTGATGTCACCTAGAACCTTCACAGCAGCGACAGCTTTATGAGGAGCATCAGCACTGCTCTGCCTGAGCAGAACCATCACCGCCATAGGTTGTCAAATAACCCGGGTTTAACCCACACAGGTAAGTCCAATGGGGTGCAGGCATGTCCTCTATGCTTACAGCTTCCCGTGGGTGTTGGTTTGATACCGTTTGGGGACAGCCAAGGAGGCATCTGCAGGCAACAAAGGTAGGTGTGTGCTTGTGTGTGTGTTTCCTATGCAGATCCTAAGCCCAGTGTCACATGCAAGTAGGAGGAGTAAGAAGGGTTCCTGGCAAATCCGGGTTATGGATTGCATTTAAAAAGGCCCCGTGGGAGTGCAATGGGCCCCTGTCTTGCTGCTTAGCAATAATGGTATGGGTTTAGGTTCTGCTGTGTGTACTGGTGGTTGACTGCCCCCCAGCCCAGAGTGTGCATGGAAAATTGTCTGGCAGCCTCCCTGACAGCAAGCAGTGATAGTGCCCATGAAGGGCACCTTGTTGGGCCCGCCCCTTTCACGGTTATCGCTTCTCGGCCTTTTGGCTAAGATCAAGTGTAGTATCTGTTCTTATCAGTTTAATATCTGATACGTCCCCTATCTGGGGACCATATATTAAATGGATTTTTGAGAACGGGGGCCGATTTCGAAGCTTGCTTCCGTCGCCCTATGCATTGACCCGATATGGCAGTATCTTCGGGTACAGTGCACCACCCCCTTACAGGGTTAAAAAGAAAGATTCCTACTTTCATTGCTACCTGCTTGCTGGCTAGCCAGCTAGCCAGCCCTGTGGGCCTTGCTGCTGCTGCAGCCAAAAAACAAAAGGTGGTGCTGCTGCTGCTTCTGCTGCTTCTGCTTCTGCTTGTGTCTGGCTGCTGTTGGAGCGTCCAGGCACAGGACTTCTGCTGCTGCTGACTAAATGGCCTCCTTAATTGGATCATTTGAGTAGCCAGCACACCTGTGCAGGTAGGGCATGACATGATAGGCAGCTGCCTTGATAGCGGGTGGGTGCTGAATGTTCCTAATTGACAAAATAAGATTAATGCTTATGAAGAAATATAAAATCTCATCCCTTCCCCAATATCGCGCCACACCCCTACCCCTTAATTCCCTGGTTGAACTTGATGGACATATGTCTTTTTTCGACCGTACTAACTATATAACTATGTAACATAACATGGGGGGGGGGGGGGGTCTCCTGGCTGTTCACACAGGTGTGTCATTGCTGTACATTGACCATGCATTGCTTCTGTGGTATTGCAAAGGCAAAGACAAATGCTTCCAGCCATCCATTGCACTAATGGATTGGTCATCAGCTGGCTGTCTATGTCCCGCATCAATATAGACCAAAGTACAGAGGGTTAGGCTATGCTATTGTGCACCTACCTGATGCATCAGAAGGTGCGAGGCCCTTGCTAAATTCTGTGCACAGACTTTGAGATCTATACTTTAGACTGTATCTAAACCTGCTCCAACATGGACTGACATTCTGGCCTACTTTCAGCCGATGCGACTTGTCTGTCGCTGAACAGTCGCTTTTTATGTATTCAGCACCTATGTATAATGTTGTAAAAATGCTCTAGAAGCTAAAGTCGCAGAAATGTCACACATATTTGGCCTGCAACTTTCTGTGCGACAAATTCAGACAGGAAAAATCAGTATAAATCCTTAGAAAATTATCCCCCAGTGTCTCCATCTGCTGGCGGTATTGAATAAGCATTGCTGCACTGATGGGGTATGCATTAGACGAAAAAAAAGAAGAAAAAGAAGAATAATACACCCAGAAAAGAGGCGAAAAGGAGAAAAACGTAAAAAAACGTGAAAAAAAAGTAAGAGGAAGAGAAGGGAAAAAAAGGTGGAAATGGGTTTAAAAGTGATTTCGGCGGAGAAATATATATATATATATATATATATATATATATACGCGCACACACACACATATATATAAACGTATTCTCCGTTGAGATATTGCAGCCGCTGCTGTGTCCAGGCCCAGGAGCCTTAGCACTGTGCTGTGATGTCACTCAATACCACTGACATCACTAGGTGTAAACAACATCTCTCCTTTGCTGTGTATGTGACTATGGAGCTGTTTGGTGATGTCGTCTATTATGGCCTTCATAGAAGCAACAGGAGATTGTTGCATCCATCTAGAACCCTCAGAACTACAGTGCTATGATGTCACTCACTTCCACAGGCCTTGCAGAGTGTAAACAACAACAACCCAGCTTTGTTGTGTATGTAACCATAGGGATTTGTGATGTCACCTAGAACCTTCACAGCAGCGACAGCTTTATGAGGAGCATCAGCACTGCTCTGCCTGAGCAGAACCATCACCGCCATAGGTTGTCAAATAACCCGGGTTTAACCCACACAGGTAAGTCCAATGGGGTGCAGGCATGTCCTCTATGCTTACAGCTTCCCGTGGGTGTTGGTTTGATACCGTTTGGGGACAGCCAAGGAGGCATCTGCAGGCAACAAAGGTAGGTGTGTGCTTGTGTGTGTGTTTCCTATGCAGATCCTAAGCCCAGTGTCACATGCAAGTAGGAGGAGTAAGAAGGGTTCCTGGCAAATCCGGGTTATGGATTGCATTTAAAAAGGCCCCGTGGGAGTGCAATGGGCCCCTGTCTTGCTGCTTAGCAATAATGGTATGGGTTTAGGTTCTGCTGTGTGTACTGGTGGTTGACTGCCCCCCAGCCCAGAGTGTGCATGGAAAATTGTCTGGCAGCCTCCCTGACAGCAAGCAGTGATAGTGCCCATGAAGGGCACCTTGTTGGGCCCGCCCCTTTCACGGTTATCGCTTCTCGGCCTTTTGGCTAAGATCAAGTGTAGTATCTGTTCTTATCAGTTTAATATCTGATACGTCCCCTATCTGGGGACCATATATTAAATGGATTTTTGAGAACGGGGGCCGATTTCGAAGCTTGCTTCCGTCGCCCTATGCATTGACCCGATATGGCAGTATCTTCGGGTACAGTGCACCACCCCCTTACAGGGTTAAAAAGAAAGATTCCTACTTTCATTGCTACCTGCTTGCTGGCTAGCCAGCTAGCCAGCCCTGTGGGCCTTGCTGCTGCTGCAGCCAAAAAACAAAAGGTGGTGCTGCTGCTGCTTCTGCTGCTTCTGCTTCTGCTTGTGTCTGGCCGCTGTTGGAGCGTCCAGGCACAGGACTTCTGCTGCTGCTGACTAAATGGCCTCCTTAATTGGATCATTTGAGTAGCCAGCACACCTGTGCAGGTAGGGCATGACATGATAGGCAGCTGCCTTGATAGCGGGTGGGTGTGCTGAATGTTCCTAATTGACAAAATAAGATTAATGCTTATGAAGAAATATAAAATCTCATCCCTTCCCCAATATCGCGCCACACCCCTACCCCTTAATTCCCTGGTTGAACTTGATGGACATATGTCTTTTTTCGACCGTACTAACTATGTAACTATGTAACATAACATGGGGGGGGGGTCTCCTGGCTGTTCACACAGGTGTGTCATTGCTGTACATTGACCATGCATTGCTTCTGTGGTATTGCAAAGGCAAAGACAAATGCTTCCAGCCATCCATTGCACTAATGGATTGGTCATCAGCTGGCTGTCTATGTCCCGCATCAATATAGACCAAAGTACAGAGGGTTAGGCTATGCTATTGTGCACCTACCTGATGCATCAGAAGGTGCGAGGCCCTTGCTAAATTCTGTGCACAGACTTTGAGATCTATACTTTAGACTGTATCTAAACCTGCTCCAACATGGACTGACATTCTGGCCTACTTTCAGCCGATGCGACTTGTCTGTCGCTGAACAGTCGCTTTTTATGTATTCAGCACCTATGTATAATGTTGTAAAAATGCTCTAGAAGCTAAAGTCGCAGAAATGTCACACATATTTGGCCTGCAACTTTCTGTGCGACAAATTCAGACAGGAAAAATCAGTATAAATCCTTAGAAAATTATCCCCCAGTGTCTCCATCTGCTGGCGGTATTGAATAAGCATTGCTGCACTGATGGGGTATGCATTAGACGAAAAAAAAGAAGAAAAAGAAGAATAATACGCCCAGAAAAGAGGCGAAAAGGAGAAAAACGTAAAAAAACGTGAAAAAAAAGTAAGAGGAAGAGAAGGGAAAAAAGGTGGAAATGGGTTTAAAAGTGATTTTGGCGGAGATATATATATATATATATATATATATATATATATATATATATATATATACGCGCACACACACACATATATATAAACGTATTCTCCGTTGAGATATTGCAGCCGCTGCTGTGTCCAGGCCCAGGAGCCTTAGCACTGTGCTGTGATGTCACTCAATACCACTGACATCACTAGGTGTAAACAACATCTCTCCTTTGCTGTGTATGTGACTATGGAGCTGTTTGGTGATGTCGTCTATTATGGCCTTCATAGAAGCAACAGGAGATTGTTGCATCCATCTAGAACCCTCAGAACTACAGTGCTATGATGTCACTCACTTCCACAGGCCTTGCAGAGTGTAAACAACAACAACCCAGCTTTGTTGTGTATGTAACCATAGGGATTTGTGATGTCACCTAGAACCTTCACAGCAGCGACAGCTTTATGAGGAGCATCAGCACTGCTCTGCCTGAGCAGAACCATCACCGCCATAGGTTGTCAAATAACCCGGGTTTAACCCACACAGGTAAGTCCAATGGGGTGCAGGCATGTCCTCTATGCTTACAGCTTCCCGTGGGTGTTGGTTTGATACCGTTTGGGGACAGCCAAGGAGGCATCTGCAGGCAACAAAGGTAGGTGTGTGCTTGTGTGTGTGTTTCCTATGCAGATCCTAAGCCCAGTGTCACATGCAAGTAGGAGGAGTAAGAAGGGTTCCTGGCAAATCCGGGTTATGGATTGCATTTAAAAAGGCCCCGTGGGAGTGCAATGAGCCCCTGTCTTGCTGCTTAGCAATAATGGTATGGGATTAGGTTCTGCTGTGTGTACTGGTGGTTGACTGCCCCCCAGCCCAGAGTGTGCATGGAAAATTGTCTGGCAGCCTCCCTGACAGCAAGCAGTGATAGTGCCCATGAAGGGCACCTTGTTGGGCCCGCCCCTTTCACGGTTATCGCTTCTCGGCCTTTTGGCTAAGATCAAGTGTAGTATCTGTTCTTATCAGTTTAATATCTGATACGTCCCCTATCTGGGGACCATATATTAAATGGATTTTTGAGAACGGGGGCCGATTTCGAAGCTTGCTTCCGTCGCCCTATGCATTGACCCGATATGGCAGTATCTTCGGGTACAGTGCACCACCCCCTTACAGGGTTAAAAAGAAAGATTCCTACTTTCATTGCTACCTGCTTGCTGGCTAGCCAGCTAGCCAGCCCTGTGGGCCTTGCTGCTGCTGCAGCCAAAAAACAAAAGGTGGTGCTGCTGCTGCTTCTGCTGCTTCTGCTTCTGCTTGTGTCTGGCCGCTGTTGGAGCGTCCAGGCACAGGACTTCTGCTGCTGCTGACTAAATGGCCTCCTTAATTGGATCATTTGAGTAGCCAGCACACCTGTGCAGGTAGGGCATGACATGATAGGCAGCTGCCTTGATAGCGGGTGGGTGCTGAATGTTCCTAATTGACAAAATAAGATTAATGCTTATGAAGAAATATAAAATCTCATCCCTTCCCCAATATCGCGCCACACCCCTACCCCTTAATTCCCTGGTTGAACTTGATGGACATATGTCTTTTTTCGACCGTACTAACTATGTAACTATGTAACATAACATGGGGGGGGGGGTCTCCTGGCTGTTCACACAGGTGTGTCATTGCTGTACATTGACCATGCATTGCTTCTGTGGTATTGCAAAGGCAAAGACAAATGCTTCCAGCCATCCATTGCACTAATGGATTGGTCATCAGCTGGCTGTCTATGTCCCGCATCAATATAGACCAAAGTACAGAGGGTTAGGCTATGCTATTGTGCACCTACCTGATGCATCAGAAGGTGCGAGGCCCTTGCTAAATTCTGTGCACAGACTTTGAGATCTATACTTTAGACTGTATCTAAACCTGCTCCAACATGGACTGACATTCTGGCCTACTTTCAGCCGATGCGACTTGTCTGTCGCTGAACAGTCGCTTTTTATGTATTCAGCACCTATGTATAATGTTGTAAAAATGCTCTAGAAGCTAAAGTCGCAGAAATGTCACACATATTTGGCCTGCAACTTTCTGTGCGACAAATTCAGACAGGAAAAATCAGTATAAATCCTTAGAAAATTATCCCCCAGTGTCTCCATCTGCTGGCGGTATTGAATAAGCATTGCTGCACTGATGGGGTATGCATTAGACGAAAAAAAAGAAGAAAAAGAAGAATAATACGCCCAGAAAAGAGACGAAAAGGAGAAAAACGTAAAAAAACGTGAAAAAAAAGTAAGAGGAAGAGAAGGGAAAAAAAGGTAGAAATGGGTTTAAAAGTGATTTCGGCGGAGAAATATATATATATATATATATATATATATATATATATATATATACGCGCACACACACACATATATATAAACGTATTCTCCGTTGAGATATTGCAGCCGCTGCTGTGTCCAGGCCCAGGAGCCTTAGCACTGTGCTGTGATGTCACTCAATACCACTGACATCACTAGGTGTAAACAACATCTCTCCTTGCTGTGTATGTGACTACGGAGCTGTTTGGTGATGTCGTCTATTATGGCCTTCATAGAAGCAACAGGAGATTGTTGCATCCATCTAGAACCCTCAGAACTACAGTGCTATGATGTCACTCACTTCCACAGGCCTTGCAGAGTGTAAACAACAACAACCCAGCTTTGTTGTGTATGTAACCATAGGGATTTGTGATGTCACCTAGAACCTTCACAGCAGCGACAGCTTTATGAGGAGCATCAGCACTGCTCTGCCTGAGCAGAACCATCACCGCCATAGGTTGTCAAATAACCCGGGTTTAACCCACACAGGTAAGTCCAATGGGGTGCAGGCATGTCCTCTATGCTTACAGCTTCCCGTGGGTGTTGGTTTGATACCGTTTGGGGACAGCCAAGGAGGCATCTGCAGGCAACAAAGGTAGGTGTGTGCTTGTGTGTGTGTTTCCTATGCAGATCCTAAGCCCAGTGTCACATGCAAGTAGGAGGAGTAAGAAGGGTTCCTGGCAAATCCGGGTTATGGATTGCATTTAAAAAGGCCCCGTGGGAGTGCAATGGGCCCCTGTCTTGCTGCTTAGCAATAATGGTATGGGTTTAGGTTCTGCTGTGTGTACTGGTGGTTGACTGCCCCCCAGCCCAGAGTGTGCATGGAAAATTGTCTGGCAGCCTCCCTGACAGCAGGCAGTGATAGTGCCCATGAAGGGCACCTTGTTGGGCCCGCCCCTTTCACGGTTATCGCTTCTCGGCCTTTTGGCTAAGATCAAGTGTAGTATCTGTTCTTATCAGTTTAATATCTGATACGTCCCCTATCTGGGGACCATATATTAAATGGATTTTTGAGAACGGGGGCCGATTTCGAAGCTTGCTTCCGTCGCCCTATGCATTGACCCGATATGGCAGTATCTTCGGGTACAGTGCACCACCCCCTTACAGGGTTAAAAAGAAAGATTCCTACTTTCATTGCTACCTGCTTGCTGGCTAGCCAGCTAGCCAGCCCTGTGGGCCTTGCTGCTGCTGCAGCCAAAAAACAAAAGGTGGTGCTGCTGCTGCTTCTGCTGCTTCTGCTTCTGCTTGTGTCTGGCCGCTGTTGGAGCGTCCAGGCACAGGACTTCTGCTGCTGCTGACTAAATGGCCTCCTTAATTGGATCATTTGAGTAGCCAGCACACCTGTGCAGGTAGGGCATGACATGATAGGCAGCTGCCTTGATAGCGGGTGGGTGCTGAATGTTCCTAATTGACAAAATAAGATTAATGCTTATGAAGAAATATAAAATCTCATCCCTTCCCCAATATCGCGCCACACCCCTACCCCTTAATTCCCTGGTTGAACTTGATGGACATATGTCTTTTTTCGACCGTACTAACTATGTAACTATGTAACATGACATGGGGGGGGGGGGTCTCCTGGCTGTTCACACAGGTGTGTCATTGCTGTACATTGACCATGCATTGCTTCTGTGGTATTGCAAAGGCAAAGACAAATGCTTCCAGCCATCCATTGCACTAATGGATTGGTCATCAGCTGGCTGTCTATGTCCCGCATCAATATAGACCAAAGTACAGAGGGTTAGGCTATGCTATTGTGCACCTACCTGATGCATCAGAAGGTGCGAGGCCCTTGCTAAATTCTGTGCACAGACTTTGAGATCTATACTTTAGACTGTATCTAAACCTGCTCCAACATGGACTGACATTCTGGCCTACTTTCAGCCGATGCGACTTGTCTGTCGCTGAACAGTCGCTTTTTATGTATTCAGCACCTATGTATAATGTTGTAAAAATGCTCTAGAAGCTAAAGTCGCAGAAATGTCACACATATTTGGCCTGCAACTTTCTGTGCGACAAATTCAGACAGGAAAAATCAGTATAAATCCTTAGAAAATTATTCCCCAGTGTCTCCATCTGCTGGCGGTATTGAATAAGCATTGCTGCACTGATGGGGTATGCATTAGACGAAAAAAAAGAAGAAAAAGAAGAATAATACGCCCAGAAAAGAGGCGAAAAGGAGAAA
Organism: Hyla sarda; assembly: GCF_029499605.1. Lineage (NCBI taxonomy): Eukaryota > Metazoa > Chordata > Amphibia > Anura > Hylidae > Hyla > Hyla sarda. The sequence goes on from NW_026610625.1 coordinate 141,321, forward strand.
AACGTAAAAAAACGTGAAAAAAAAGTAAGAGGAAGAGAAGGGAAAAAAAGGTGGAAATGGGTTTAAAAGTGATTTCGGCAGAGAAATATATATATATATATATATATATATATATATATATATATATATACGCGCACACACACACATATATATAAACGTATTCTCCGTTGAGATATTGCAGCCGCTGCTGTGTCCAGGCCCAGGAGCCTTAGCACTGTGCTGTGATGTCACTCAATACCACTGACATCACTAGGTGTAAACAACATCTCTCCTTTGCTGTGTATGTGACTATGGAGCTGTTTGGTGATGTCGTCTATTATGGCCTTCATAGAAGCAACAGGAGATTGTTGCATCCATCTAGAACCCTCAGAACTACAGTGCTATGATGTCACTCACTTCCACAGGCCTTGCAGAGTGTAAACAACAACAACCCAGCTTTGTTGTGTATGTAACCATAGGGATTTGTGATGTCACCTAGAACCTTCACAGCAGCGACAGCTTTATGAGGAGCATCAGCACTGCTCTGCCTGAGCAGAACCATCACCGCCATAGGTTGTCAAATAACCCGGGTTTAACCCACACAGGTAAGTCCAATGGGGTGCAGGCATGTCCTCTATGCTTACAGCTTCCCGTGGGTGTTGGTTTGATACCGTTTGGGGACAGCCAAGGAGGCATCTGCAGGCAACAAAGGTAGGTGTGTGCTTGTGTGTGTGTTTCCTATGCAGATCCTAAGCCCAGTGTCACATGCAAGTAGGAGGAGTAAGAAGGGTTCCTGGCAAATCCGGGTTATGGATTGCATTTAAAAAGGCCCCGTGGGAGTGCAATGGGCCCCTGTCTTGCTGCTTAGCAATAATGGTATGGGTTTAGGTTCTGCTGTGTGTACTGGTGGTTGACTGCCCCCCAGCCCAGAGTGTGCATGGAAAATTGTCTGGCAGCCTCCCTGACAGCAAGCAGTGATAGTGCCCATGAAGGGCACCTTGTTGGGCCCGCCCCTTTCACGGTTATCGCTTCTCGGCCTTTTGGCTAAGATCAAGTGTAGTATCTGTTCTTATCAGTTTAATATCTGATACGTCCCCTATCTGGGGACCATATATTAAATGGATTTTTGAGAACGGGGGCCGATTTCGAAGCTTGCTTCCGTCGCCCTATGCATTGACCCGATATGGCAGTATCTTCGGGTACAGTGCACCACCCCCTTACAGGGTTAAAAAGAAAGATTCCTACTTTCATTGCTACCTGCTTGCTGGCTAGCCAGCTAGCCAGCCCTGTGGGCCTTGCTGCTGCTGCAGCCAAAAAACAAAAGGTGGTGCTGCTGCTGCTTCTGCTGCTTCTGCTTCTGCTTGTGTCTGGCCGCTGTTGGAGCGTCCAGGCACAGGACTTCTGCTGCTGCTGACTAAATGGCCTCCTTAATTGGATCATTTGAGTAGCCAGCACACCTGTGCAGGTAGGGCATGACATGATAGGCAGCTGCCTTGATAGCGGGTGGGTGCTGAATGTTCCTAATTGACAAAATAAGATTAATGCTTATGAAGAAATATAAAATCTCATCCCTTCCCCAATATCGCGCCACACCCCTACCCCTTAATTCCCTGGTTGAACTTGATGGACATATGTCTTTTTTCGACCGTACTAACTATGTAACTATGTAACATAACATGGGGGGGGGGGTGGGGGTCTCCTGGCTGTTCACACAGGTGTGTCATTGCTGTACATTGACCATGCATTGCTTCTGTGGTATTGCAAAGGCAAAGACAAATGCTTCCAGCCATCCATTGCACTAATGGATTGGTCATCAGCTGGCTGTCTATGTCCCGCATCAATATAGACCAAAGTACAGAGGGTTAGGCTATGCTATTGTGCACCTACCTGATGCATCAGAAGGTGCGAGGCCCTTGCTAAATTCTGTGCACAGACTTTGAGATCTATACTTTAGACTGTATCTAAACCTGCTCCAACATGGACTGACATTCTGGCCTACTTTCAGCCGATGCGACTTGTCTGTCGCTGAACAGTCGCTTTTTATGTATTCAGCACCTATGTATAATGTTGTAAAAATGCTCTAGAAGCTAAAGTCGCAGAAATGTCACACATATTTGGCCTGCAACTTTCTGTGCGACAAATTCAGACAGGAAAAATCAGTATAAATCCTTAGAAAATTATCCCCCAGTGTCTCCATCTGCTGGCGGTATTGAATAAGCATTGCTGCACTGATGGGGTATGCATTAGACGAAAAAAAAGAAGAAAAAGAAGAATAATACGCCCAGAAAAGAGGCGAAAAGGAGAAAAACGTAAAAAAACGTGAAAAAAAAGTAAGAGGAAGAGAAGGGAAAAAAAGGTGGAAATGGGTTTAAAAGTGATTTCGGCGGAGAAATATATATATATATATATATATATATATATATACGCGCACACACACACATATATATAAACGTATTCTCCGTTGAGATATTGCAGCCGCTGCTGTGTCCAGGCCCAGGAGCCTTAGCACTGTGCTGTGATGTCACTCAATACCACTGACATCACTAGGTGTAAACAACATCTCTCCTTTGCTGTGTATGTGACTATGGAGCTGTTTGGTGATGTCGTCTATTATGGCCTTCATAGAAGCAACAGGAGATTGTTGCATCCATCTAGAACCCTCAGAACTACAGTGCTATGATGTCACTCACTTCCACAGGCCTTGCAGAGTGTAAACAACAACAACCCAGCTTTGTTGTGTATGTAACCATAGGGATTTGTGATGTCACCTAGAACCTTCACAGCAGCGACAGCTTTATGAGGAGCATCAGCACTGCTCTGCCTGAGCAGAACCATCACCGCCATAGGTTGTCAAATAACCCGGGTTTAACCCACACAGGTAAGTCCAATGGGGTGCAGGCATGTCCTCTATGCTTACAGCTTCCCGTGGGTGTTGGTTTGATACCGTTTGGGGACAGCCAAGGAGGCATCTGCAGGCAACAAAGGTAGGTGTGTGCTTGTGTGTGTGTTTCCTATGCAGATCCTAAGCCCAGTGTCACATGCAAGTAGGAGGAGTAAGAAGGGTTCCTGGCAAATCCGGGTTATGGATTGCATTTAAAAAGGCCCCGTGGGAGTGCAATGGGCCCCTGTCTTGCTGCTTAGCAATAATGGTATGGGTTTAGGTTCTGCTGTGTGTACTGGTGGTTGACTGCCCCCCAGCCCAGAGTGTGCATGGAAAATTGTCTGGCAGCCTCCCTGACAGCAAGCAGTGATAGTGCCCATGAAGGGCACCTTGTTGGGCCCGCCCCTTTCACGGTTATCGCTTCTCGGCCTTTTGGCTAAGATCAAGTGTAGTAATACAGGAGATCTGGTCAGAAGGTACTCGGGTACCCCTCTCCTCGGCCTTGTGGGATCGCCCAGGTTTATTGCCTGGGCTTCACCCACTTGTTGCTATTGGGGAGAGGGCCTAGTCCCAGGGTAACGAGTAGCGATCGCCTCTCAAGACCTTCGGGTGGAGAGAGGTTAGAACCATGGATGATGATCCGGATCCAGGTTCTGTGCCGGCATACGCAAGGATCAAAAACACCGTGAGAGTCATTCTCACGGATGATACCAAAAGGGCGGACGATTTGAAATTCGTAGTAGAGGACGTGCTCGGAGGAGTTTTCGGAATACAGAAGGGCGAGATATTGGCAATCCAGGACTACCCGAAGCGTAAAATTTTTGATGTGACGTTCACACAAAATGGCATCCACAGAGATTTTGTTACCAGAGTTGCTGCGAGTAAAGACAAAAAGCTTCAGGGTGTCCGGATTATTGAGCACGTTCTAGACGATATTAAGCTGGTGGTAGTAAAGATGTATTCCCCTTTCGCCAACCTACACGATGTTGAGTTGTTTTTACAAGTCTATTTTAGTAAGGTTGAGTGCAGAGGAAAAATCATGAACAGCTGTGGCATCTGGACATCTAAGTGGAGATTTCAGGTTACATGCAAAAAAGATGACAGATTGCCAGGGGGAATACAACTACCACCAGCTCGTTTTAAAATAAATAATATGTGTGGCGACCTCTTTTATGCGGGGATGCCAAGCTACTGCAGGAAGTGTCACAGATATGGACACACAAAAGAAAACTGTGAAAGTACATGCAAAAAATGTGGTAGCACACAGCACGAGACAGAGAAATGCACAAGAGGAGGGAGGTGCAATTTCTGTCAACAATTCGGTCACCTTTTCTCCTCTTGTCCCCACAGACATAGGACGGAGCAGCAGTGGCAACCCTGGAGGCAGCAAGGACAGCAACCGGGACACCAGCCGAGGCAAGCAGAGCCAGTGATTACCCCCCCACAAGAGGTAAGCGGTGAGATGGAGAAGGAGAAAGACCCCCCTCAGGCAAAAGGAGGGGACCCTAAAGAGCAGAGGATGGCCAAAAAACGTGCAAGTGGTGAAAAAACTGGCCCCCAGGAGCATGCTGGGTTAAGAGAGGAGCGGACGGCGGCCGAATCCGCTCCTCAGCAACCTCTGGCTCAGGGTCCCCCTGAGAGCGATGATCCGGGTGGAGAGGTGAAGGTTAAAAGGCGGAGGGGCTCCAGAAGACTCTATTCGGAGGCGGTCCAGGGGGAGCCGATGGAAGTACCTGCGGATGCAGGGAACCCAAGTGACGTTCCTCCACAGGTCCCCATAGGGGATACCCCCCCTCCTCCCTGCCAGGAGGAGGTTTCAGGGGTGACCGTCTCTGAGGTACCAGAGACGGAACTAAGTGAACACCCGACCCCTATGGAGGGGCAAGAGGTGGAAGAACCCAATGAGTCTGGAGCCCTGATTGCCAGGATGCCCGAGAACAACTATGCCTCAATCATGATGGAGGAGGGGGGTCGGCTGAGTGATGGTGCCTCCTCTCCTGCTTCCTCTATGCGTACAGTTGAGTCAGATTTTGGGGGGTATGAGGCTTCGGAGGGGGAATCAGAGGTGTAAGACGTTTTCTTGTACATTCCCATGGCTGAGTTGTCCGGTCTGTCCTTGAACGTGAGAAGTGTGAGCGCCAGAGTAAGAAGGGTTGCCCTATTTAATTACTTGTCGGTTTTTGCTGCTTCCGTCCTTTTCCTGCAGGAATGTGGCATCCCGCACAGATTAAATTATAAAGAATATGAAGATGATTGGGTGCACGGTCCATCAGTCTGGTCTGGATCAAATGAGTCCAGATCAGCAGGGGTCGCCATACTTTTTAAAGGGAACGTTTTAATTGAGAGTTTTAACGAAATTTTACCAGGCAGAATTTTATTGGTCAGCGCTTTTATTAATGGTATTAAATGGCAGTTTTTAAATTTTTATGGTTCTCCTGATAAGAATGAAAGAATAAAAATGTTGGAGATTTTACCCCTTTTTATTAACAATTCTAGTCCTCTTGTTTTATCAGGTGATTTTAATTGTATTTTAAGGGGAGAACGCCGTTTTTCGAACGCAGTGAGTAGGAACTATGATAAGACGTCTTTTATGTTAAAAAACTTGATTTTAGATTTTAATCTCACTGATGTTTTTAAAAAATGTAATTTTAACGTACCAGAGGAAGACGGTGTTACCTGGAGCAATGCAAGCTGTAGCTCCAGGATAGATTTTATTTTTTGTTCTTATCAAGTACTGCCTTTTAACTGTGATCTTTTTACCAATGTTTTTTCTGACCATAAATTATTGTATTTTAAAGTTAAAAGTGATTTTAAAAGGAGAACTGGTAGGAATGCCTGGAAGTTAAACGTGTCCCTTTTTGAAGATCCGCAGGTTTTATCAGATTTTATCACCTTTTACAAGGAATGCAGACGAGTAAAAGACCCCAACACTCCCACCAGTATCTGGTGGGAAAAAATGAAACTAAAAATAAAAGAATTTTTTATCCGTGTTGGGGTTAGGAAAGCTAAAGAAAAACGTGAATTTTATAATATCCTAAATACTCGTCTGCAAACCCTGTACAAATTCAGAGCACATGGGATGGAGGTGGAGAAGGAGGTACATGATCTTAAAAAAGAAATAACTAAGTGCCTGGAGCAGAAAGGAAAAGAAATTATCTTTAGGTCTCGAATACAGCATCTTGAGGAAAACGAGACCTGCTCCAGGTATTTTTTTAAGAAAATACATGAAAATAGAAGGTTAATAGAAAACATTGAAGGAGTGAATGATGTACAGGGTATTTTAAAAAAGGTGCAAGAGTTTTATGCGGATCTTTTTAATGTAAAACACATTGATGAATGTTTTATGAATGACTCGTTAAAGGAGATCACCAATTTTTTAGATCCTGTCTCACAGTCTTTTTTATTGCAGAATATTTCAGAGCAGGAGATTTTAGAGACCGTCAAGAGTTTTAAAACAGGTAAAGTGCCTGGGCCGGATGGTATACCCATTGAATTTTATGTTACTTTTTATGGTATTTTAAAAGAAGATTTGTTCTCCCTTTTTACGGAAGTCTTTAAGTCTAAAATCCTCCCAGGCTCATGGAAGAAGGGTGATGTCTCCCTGCTATTCAAAAAGGGAGACCGGTCGGAACTCAAAAACTGGAGACCAATCACCCTTCTGAACTGCGACTATAAAATAATGGCGAAACTGTGTGCTAACCGCTTAAAGAACGTAATCCATAAAATAATTCATACAAACCAAGTCTGTGGGGTGCCTGGGAGGAGTTTATGGGAGAACCTAAACCTTTTAAAGGATGTAATTAGCGACACCAAATTAAGAAAAGGAAAGCTGGCGGTTTTATCCATAGATTTTGAAAAAGCTTTCGACAGGGTGTCACATTTTTATCTTTTTAAGGTTTTAGAGAAAATGGGTATACCTGATGGCTTTTTATTGTCTCTTAGAGCTTTTTATGATAACTGTACTAGTAAAATTTTAGTAAATGGTTTTAAGACACAGGGCGTGATTTTAAATTCCGGAGTGAAGCAGGGGTGTCCCTTGTCCCCACTACTCTTCATTTGCGCAATAGAGCCTCTTTTATGTACAATACGAAAGGATAAGCAGATCCATGGAGTCCCCCTGCCAGGAGGAGGGGGACTAGAGGCGAAGGTAGTGGGGTACATGGACGATGTTGCGGTGTTTTGCAGGGACACCCCATCGCTTCAGAAGACACTAAAACAGATTCAATATTTTAATTGTGCCTCCGGTTTTAAAGTCAATTTTAACAAAAGTAACATTTTAAACATAGGCGGAATGCCTTTGTATGATGTGCCCGTCCCTGTGTCTGAGTCGGTGCAGATTTTAGGTGTCTCCTTTGACGAGTCTAATAATGGTTTTAATAGCTGGGACTTGGTGGCTCAAAAAATAAATAAGAAAATATGTATGTGGAACATGCGAGAACTTACAATGGAAGGGAAGGTTTTTAATTACAAAAATGGTGCTTTTACCTATTTTATTGTATTTAAGTCTGGTTTTCCCACCCCCCGAAATGGTTCTAAAGAAAATAACAAAAGCTTGTTTTACTTTCTTTTGGAGTTCTAAGAGCGAAAAATTAAAGAGACAAATTGTGATAAAACCGAACTCCAGGGGCGGTAAGGATTTTCCAGATTTTAAAGCTTTCCTTTTAATAAAGTTTTTTAGCATGTGTTTTACTACTGTTTTTAAAGATAGCTACTGGTCTTATTTTGTTCGTTTTAATACTGGTTATTTTATGCGGAGGAACGGCTGGTTTTCTACAGTTTTAAGTTGCCCTTATTCTTTGAATTTACCCCCTCAATACATGATTTTAGGAAAAATTTTAAACTTATATAATTTTAAAGGTAAAAGTGTTCAGGATCTGTGCAATAGCAAAAAACTACTAAAGGAAATAAAAGAAACCAGTACCGTGACTCCCATCAAAAATTTTAACGAACAGAAGTGTATACAGATTTGGAAGATGTTGAGTATTAATTATCTTTTTAATTCACAGAAGGACCTGGCCTGGAGCTGCGCACACGAGTGTCTTCCATGCCGGGCATTCCAGCACCGAAGAGGATTATCCAACTCTGCAACCTGCCCGAGGGAGGGATGCCGACAAGAGGAGACCGTGCACCATCTAATATGGACTTGTTTTTACTCGCAGAAAATATGGACAAAGATACTCCCTCTGGTAAAAAGGATAACTGGACTAAAAGACTTAAATATTGCAGTGGTTTTTTATGGTTGCCTGGAATGCCCAACACGGACTCAAGAGACTATTGCATGGAAGATCATAAACTGTGTGAAGGCAGCTCTGTGGAAGGCCAGGAATATTTTATTGTTCAAGCATGAGGTTTTATCTGTGAAGGACATTTTATCTATCTGTTTTTATGAAATGTACCAGTACTATCTTTTAGACAAGAAGAGATTTCCGCTTTTATCCAGAAAATGTTTTTTAAAAGAATGGAATTCTATCTTGTAAAGCCACCAAGTGCCCATTTTATGTTTTAATATGTTGTAAATATGTTATTTATATGTAACTGTATTTATTGACATATTTAGACAACTTTGTTAACATTATTTAATTTTTAATAAAGTTGCCCCCGTAAGGGTAGTCAAGTTAAAAAAAAAAATCTGTTCTTATCAGTTTAATATCTGATACGTCCCCTATCTGGGGACCATATATTAAATGGATTTTTGAGAACGGGGGCCGATTTCGAAGCTTGCTTCCGTCGCCCTATGCATTGACCCGATATGGCAGTATCTTCGGGTACAGTGCACCACCCCCTTACAGGGTTAAAAAGAAAGATTCCTACTTTCATTGCTACCTGCTTGCTGGCTAGCCAGCTAGCCAGCCCTGTGGGCCTTGCTGCTGCTGCAGCCAAAAAACAAAAGGTGGTGCTGCTGCTGCTTCTGCTGCTTCTGCTTCTGCTTGTGTCTGGCCGCTGTTGGAGCGTCCAGGCACAGGACTTCTGCTGCTGCTGACTAAATGGCCTCCTTAATTGGATCATTTGAGTAGCCAGCACACCTGTGCAGGTAGGGCATGACATGATAGGCAGCTGCCTTGATAGCGGGTGGGTGCTGAATGTTCCTAATTGACAAAATAAGATTAATGCTTATGAAGAAATATAAAATCTCATCCCTTCCCCAATATCGCGCCACACCCCTACCCCTTAATTCCCTGGTTGAACTTGATGGACATATGTCTTTTTTCGACCGTACTAACTATGTAACTATGTAACATAACATGGGGGGGGGTGGGGGTCTCCTGGCTGTTCACACAGGTGTGTCATTGCTGTACATTGACCATGCATTGCTTCTGTGGTATTGCAAAGGCAAAGACAAATGCTTCCAGCCATCCATTGCACTAATGGATTGGTCATCAGCTGGCTGTCTATGTCCCGCATCAATATAGACCAAAGTACAGAGGGTTAGGCTATGCTATTGTGCACCTACCTGATGCATCAGAAGGTGCGAGGTCCTTGCTAAATTCTGTGCACAGACTTTGAGATCTATACTTTAGACTGTATCTAAACCTGCTCCAACATGGACTGACATTCTGGCCTACTTTCAGCCGATGCGACTTGTCTGTCGCTGAACAGTCGCTTTTTATGTATTCAGCACCTATGTATAATGTTGTAAAAATGCTCTAGAAGCTAAAGTCGCAGAAATGTCACACATATTTGGCCTGCAACTTTCTGTGCGACAAATTCAGACAGGAAAAATCAGTATAAATCCTTAGAAAATTATCCCCCAGTGTCTCCATCTGCTGGCGGTATTGAATAAGCATTGCTGCACTGATGGGGTATGCATTAGACGAAAAAAAAGAAGAAAAAGAAGAATAATACGCCCAGAAAAGAGGCGAAAAGGAGAAAAACGTAAAAAAACGTGAAAAAAAAGTAAGAGGAAGAGAAGGGAAAAAAAGGTGGAAATGGGTTTAAAAGTGATTTCGGCGGAGAAATATATATATATATATATATATATATATATATATATATATACGCGCACACACACACATATATATAAACGTATTCTCCGTTGAGATATTGCAGCCGCTGCTGTGTCCAGGCCCAGGAGCCTTAGCACTGTGCTGTGATGTCACTCAATACCACTGACATCACTAGGTGTAAACAACATCTCTCCTTTGCTGTGTATGTGACTATGGAGCTGTTTGGTGATGTCGTCTATTATGGCCTTCATAGAAGCAACAGGAGATTGTTGCATCCATCTAGAACCCTCAGAACTACAGTGCTATGATGTCACTCACTTCCACAGGCCTTGCAGAGTGTAAACAACAACAACCCAGCTTTGTTGTGTATGTAACCATAGGGATTTGTGATGTCACCTAGAACCTTCACAGCAGCGACAGCTTTATGAGGAGCATCAGCACTGCTCTGCCTGAGCAGAACCATCACCGCCATAGGTTGTCAAATAACCCGGGTTTAACCCACACAGGTAAGTTTAATGGGGTGCAGGCATGTCCTCTATGCTTACAGCTTCCCGTGGGTGTTGGTTTGATACCGTTTGGGGACAGCCAAGGAGGCATCTGCAGGCAACAAAGGTAGGTGTGTGCTTGTGTGTGTGTTTCCTATGCAGATCCTAAGCCCAGTGTCACATGCAAGTAGGAGGAGTAAGAAGGGTTCCTGGCAAATCCGGGTTATGGATTGCATTTAAAAAGGCCCCGTGGGAGTGCAATGGGCCCCTGTCTTGCTGCTTAGCAATAATGGTATGGGTTTAGGTTCTGCTGTGTGTACTGGTGGTTGACTGCCCCCCAGCCCAGAGTGTGCATGGAAAATTGTCTGGCAGCCTCCCTGACAGCAAGCAGTGATAGTGCCCATGAAGGGCACCTTGTTGGGCCCGCCCCTTTCACGGTTATCGCTTCTCGGCCTTTTGGCTAAGATCAAGTGTAGTAATACAGGAGATCTGGTCAGAAGGTACTCGGGTACCCCTCTCCTCGGCCTTGTGGGATCGCCCAGGTTTATTGCCTGGGCTTCACCCACTTGTTGCTATTGGGGAGAGGGCCTAGTCCCAGGGTAACGAGTAGCGATCGCCTCTCAAGACCTTCGGGTGGAGAGAGGTTAGAACCATGGATGATGATCCGGATCCAGGTTCTGTGCCGGCATACGCAAGGATCAAAAACACCGTGAGAGTCATTCTCACGGATGATACCAAAAGGGCGGACGATTTGAAATTCGTAGTAGAGGACGTGCTCGGAGGAGTTTTCGGAATACAGAAGGGCGAGATATTGGCAATCCAGGACTACCCGAAGCGTAAAATTTTTGATGTGACGTTCACACAAAATGGCATCCACAGAGATTTTGTTACCAGAGTTGCTGCGAGTAAAGACAAAAAGCTTCAGGGTGTCCGGATTATTGAGCACGTTCTAGACGATATTAAGCTGGTGGTAGTAAAGATGTATTCCCCTTTCGCCAACCTACACGATGTTGAGTTGTTTTTACAAGTCTATTTTAGTAAGGTTGAGTGCAGAGGAAAAATCATGAACAGCTGTGGCATCTGGACATCTAAGTGGAGATTTCAGGTTACATGCAAAAAAGATGACAGATTGCCAGGGGGAATACAACTACCACCAGCTCGTTTTAAAATAAATAATATGTGTGGCGACCTCTTTTATGCGGGGATGCCAAGCTACTGCAGGAAGTGTCACAGATATGGACACACAAAAGAAAACTGTGAAAGTACATGCAAAAAATGTGGTAGCACACAGCACGAGACAGAGAAATGCACAAGAGGAGGGAGGTGCAATTTCTGTCAACAATTCGGTCACCTTTTCTCCTCTTGTCCCCACAGACATAGGACGGAGCAGCAGTGGCAACCCTGGAGGCAGCAAGGACAGCAACCGGGACACCAGCCGAGGCAAGCAGAGCCAGTGATTACCCCCCCACAAGAGGTAAGCGGTGAGATGGAGAAGGAGAAAGACCCCCCTCAGGCAAAAGGAGGGGACCCTAAAGAGCAGAGGATGGCCAAAAAACGTGCAAGTGGTGAAAAAACTGGCCCCCAGGAGCATGCTGGGTTAAGAGAGGAGCGGACGGCGGCCGAATCCGCTCCTCAGCAACCTCTGGCTCAGGGTCCCCCTGAGAGCGATGATCCGGGTGGAGAGGTGAAGGTTAAAAGGCGGAGGGGCTCCAGAAGACTCTATTCGGAGGCGGTCCAGGGGGAGCCGATGGAAGTACCTGCGGATGCAGGGAACCCAAGTGACGTTCCTCCACAGGTCCCCATAGGGGATACCCCCCCTCCTCCCTGCCAGGAGGAGGTTTCAGGGGTGACCGTCTCTGAGGTACCAGAGACGGAACTAAGTGAACACCCGACCCCTATGGAGGGGCAAGAGGTGGAAGAACCCAATGAGTCTGGAGCCCTGATTGCCAGGATGCCCGAGAACAACTATGCCTCAATCATGATGGAGGAGGGGGGTCGGCTGAGTGATGGTGCCTCCTCTCCTGCTTCCTCTATGCGTACAGTTGAGTCAGATTTTGGGGGGTATGAGGCTTCGGAGGGGGAATCAGAGGTGTAAGACGTTTTCTTGTACATTCCCATGGCTGAGTTGTCCGGTCTGTCCTTGAACGTGAGAAGTGTGAGCGCCAGAGTAAGAAGGGTTGCCCTATTTAATTACTTGTCGGTTTTTGCTGCTTCCGTCCTTTTCCTGCAGGAATGTGGCATCCCGCACAGATTAAATTATAAAGAATATGAAGATGATTGGGTGCACGGTCCATCAGTCTGGTCTGGATCAAATGAGTCCAGATCAGCAGGGGTCGCCATACTTTTTAAAGGGAACGTTTTAATTGAGAGTTTTAACGAAATTTTACCAGGCAGAATTTTATTGGTCAGCGCTTTTATTAATGGTATTAAATGGCAGTTTTAAAATTTTTATGGTTCTCCTGATAAGAATGAAAGAATAAAAATGTTGGAGATTTTACCCCTTTTTATTAACAATTCTAGTCCTCTTGTTTTATCAGGTGATTTTAATTGTATTTTAAGGGGAGAACGCCGTTTTTCGAACGCAGTGAGTAGGAACTATGATAAGACGTCTTTTATGTTAAAAAACTTGATTTTAGATTTTAATCTCACTGATGTTTTTAAAAAATGTAATTTTAACGTACCAGAGGAAGACGGTGTTACCTGGAGCAATGCAAGCTGTAGCTCCAGGATAGATTTTATTTTTTGTTCTTATCAAGTACTGCCTTTTAACTGTGATCTTTTTACCAATGTTTTTTCTGACCATAAATTATTGTATTTTAAAGTTAAAAGTGATTTTAAAAGGAGAACTGGTAGGAATGCCTGGAAGTTAAACGTGTCCCTTTTTGAAGATCCGCAGGTTTTATCAGATTTTATCACCTTTTACAAGGAATGCAGACGAGTAAAAGACCCCAACACTCCCACCAGTATCTGGTGGGAAAAAATGAAACTAAAAATAAAAGAATTTTTTATCCGTGTTGGGGTTAGGAAAGCTAAAGAAAAACGTGAATTTTATAATATCCTAAATACTCGTCTGCAAACCCTGTACAAATTCAGAGCACATGGGATGGAGGTGGAGAAGGAGGTACATGATCTTAAAAAAGAAATAACTAAGTGCCTGGAGCAGAAAGGAAAAGAAATTATCTTTAGGTCTCGAATACAGCATCTTGAGGAAAACGAGACCTGCTCCAGGTATTTTTTTAAGAAAATACATGAAAATAGAAGGTTAATAGAAAACATTGAAGGAGTGAATGATGTACAGGGTATTTTAAAAAAGGTGCAAGAGTTTTATGCGGATCTTTTTAATGTAAAACACATTGATGAATGTTTTATGAATGACTCGTTAAAGGAGATCACCAATTTTTTAGATCCTGTCTCACAGTCTTTTTTATTGCAGAATATTTCAGAGCAGGAGATTTTAGAGACCGTCAAGAGTTTTAAAACAGGTAAAGTGCCTGGGCCGGATGGTATACCCATTGAATTTTATGTTACTTTTTATGGTATTTTAAAAGAAGATTTGTTCTCCCTTTTTACGGAAGTCTTTAAGTCTAAAATCCTCCCAGGCTCATGGAAGAAGGGTGATGTCTCCCTGCTATTCAAAAAGGGAGACCGGTCGGAACTCAAAAACTGGAGACCAATCACCCTTCTGAACTGCGACTATAAAATAATGGCGAAACTGTGTGCTAACCGCTTAAAGAACGTAATCCATAAAATAATTCATACAAACCAAGTCTGTGGGGTGCCTGGGAGGAGTTTATGGGAGAACCTAAACCTTTTAAAGGATGTAATTAGCGACACCAAATTAAGAAAAGGAAAGCTGGCGGTTTTATCCATAGATTTTGAAAAAGCTTTCGACAGGGTGTCACATTTTTATCTTTTTAAGGTTTTAGAGAAAATGGGTATACCTGATGGCTTTTTATTGTCTCTTAGAGCTTTTTATGATAACTGTACTAGTAAAATTTTAGTAAATGGTTTTAAGACACAGGGCGTGATTTTAAATTCCGGAGTGAAGCAGGGGTGTCCCTTGTCCCCACTACTCTTCATTTGCGCAATAGAGCCTCTTTTATGTACAATACGAAAGGATAAGCAGATCCATGGAGTCCCCCTGCCAGGAGGAGGGGGACTAGAGGCGAAGGTAGTGGGGTACATGGACGATGTTGCGGTGTTTTGCAGGGACACCCCATCGCTTCAGAAGACACTAAAACAGATTCAATATTTTAATTGTGCCTCCGGTTTTAAAGTCAATTTTAACAAAAGTAACATTTTAAACATAGGCGGAATGCCTTTGTATGATGTGCCCGTCCCTGTGTCTGAGTCGGTGCAGATTTTAGGTGTCTCCTTTGACGAGTCTAATAATGGTTTTAATAGCTGGGACTTGGTGGCTCAAAAAATAAATAAGAAAATATGTATGTGGAACATGCGAGAACTTACAATGGAAGGGAAGGTTTTTAATTACAAAAATGGTGCTTTTACCTATTTTATTGTATTTAAGTCTGGTTTTCCCACCCCCCGAAATGGTTCTAAAGAAAATAACAAAAGCTTGTTTTACTTTCTTTTGGAGTTCTAAGAGCGAAAAATTAAAGAGACAAATTGTGATAAAACCGAACTCCAGGGGCGGTAAGGATTTTCCAGATTTTAAAGCTTTCCTTTTAATAAAGTTTTTTAGCATGTGTTTTACTACTGTTTTTAAAGATAGCTACTGGTCTTATTTTGTTCGTTTTAATACTGGTTATTTTATGCGGAGGAACGGCTGGTTTTCTACAGTTTTAAGTTGCCCTTATTCTTTGAATTTACCCCCTCAATACATGATTTTAGGAAAAATTTTAAACTTATATAATTTTAAAGGTAAAAGTGTTCAGGATCTGTGCAATAGCAAAAAACTACTAAAGGAAATAAAAGAAACCAGTACCGTGACTCCCATCAAAAATTTTAACGAACAGAAGTGTATACAGATTTGGAAGATGTTGAGTATTAATTATCTTTTTAATTCACAGAAGGACCTGGCCTGGAGCTGCGCACACGAGTGTCTTCCATGCCGGGCATTCCAGCACCGAAGAGGATTATCCAACTCTGCAACCTGCCCGAGGGAGGGATGCCGACAAGAGGAGACCGTGCACCATCTAATATGGACTTGTTTTTACTCGCAGAAAATATGGACAAAGATACTCCCTCTGGTAAAAAGGATAACTGGACTAAAAGACTTAAATATTGCAGTGGTTTTTTATGGTTGCCTGGAATGCCCAACACGGACTCAAGAGACTATTGCATGGAAGATCATAAACTGTGTGAAGGCAGCTCTGTGGAAGGCCAGGAATATTTTATTGTTCAAGCATGAGGTTTTATCTGTGAAGGACATTTTATCTATCTGTTTTTATGAAATGTACCAGTACTATCTTTTAGACAAGAAGAGATTTCCGCTTTTATCCAGAAAATGTTTTTTAAAAGAATGGAATTCTATCTTGTAAAGCCACCAAGTGCCCATTTTATGTTTTAATATGTTGTAAATATGTTATTTATATGTAACTGTATTTATTGACATATTTAGACAACTTTGTTAACATTATTTAATTTTTAATAAAGTTGCCCCCGTAAGGGTAGTCAAGTTAAAAAAAAAAATCTGTTCTTATCAGTTTAATATCTGATACGTCCCCTATCTGGGGACCATATATTAAATGGATTTTTGAGAACGGGGGCCGATTTCGAAGCTTGCTTCCGTCGCCCTATGCATTGACCCGATATGGCAGTATCTTCGGGTACAGTGCACCACCCCCTTACAGGGTTAAAAAGAAAGATTCCTACTTTCATTGCTACCTGCTTGCTGGCTAGCCAGCTAGCCAGCCCTGTGGGCCTTGCTGCTGCTGCAGCCAAAAAACAAAAGGTGGTGCTGCTGCTGCTTCTGCTGCTTCTGCTTCTGCTTGTGTCTGGCCGCTGTTGGAGCGTCCAGGCACAGGACTTCTGCTGCTGCTGACTAAATGGCCTCCTTAATTGGATCATTTGAGTAGCCAGCACACCTGTGCAGGTAGGGCATGACATGATAGGCAGCTGCCTTGATAGCGGGTGGGTGCTGAATGTTCCTAATTGACAAAATAAGATTAATGCTTATGAAGAAATATAAAATCTCATCCCTTCCCCAATATCGCGCCACACCCCTACCCCTTAATTCCCTGGTTGAACTTGATGGACATATGTCTTTTTTCGACCGTACTAACTATGTAACTATGTAACATAACATGGGGGGGGGGGTCTCCTGGCTGTTCACACAGGTGTGTCATTGCTGTACATTGACCATGCATTGCTTCTGTGGTATTGCAAAGGCAAAGACAAATGCTTCCAGCCATCCATTGCACTAATGGATTGGTCATCAGCTGGCTGTCTATGTCCCGCATCAATATAGACCAAAGTACAGAGGGTTAGGCTATGCTATTGTGCACCTACCTGATGCATCAGAAGGTGCGAGGCCCTTGCTAAATTCTGTGCACAGACTTTGAGATCTATACTTTAGACTGTATCTAAACCTGCTCCAACATGGACTGACATTCTGGCCTACTTTCAGCCGATGCGACTTGTCTGTCGCTGAACAGTCGCTTTTTATGTATTCAGCACCTATGTATAATGTTGTAAAAATGCTCTAGAAGCTAAAGTCGCAGAAATGTCACACATATTTGGCCTGCAACTTTCTGTGCGACAAATTCAGACAGGAAAAATCAGTATAAATCCTTAGAAAATTATCCCCCAGTGTCTCCATCTGCTGGCGGTATTGAATAAGCATTGCTGCACTGATGGGGTATGCATTAGACAAAAAAAAAGAAGAAAAAGAAGAATAATACGCCCAGAAAAGAGGCGAAAAGGAGAAAAACGTAAAAAAACGTGAAAAAAAAGTAAGAGGAAGAGAAGGGAAAAAAAGGTGGAAATGGGTTTAAAAGTGATTTCGGCGGAGAAATATATATATATATATATATATATATATATATATATATATATATGCGCACACACACACATATATATAAACGTATTCTCCGTTGAGATATTGCAGCCGCTGCTGTGTCCAGGCCCAGGAGCCTTAGCACTGTGCTGTGATGTCACTCAATACCACTGACATCACTAGGTGTAAACAACATCTCTCCTTTGCTGTGTATGTGACTATGGAGCTGTTTGGTGATGTCGTCTATTATGGCCTTCATAGAAGCAACAGGAGATTGTTGCATCCATCTAGAACCCTCAGAACTACAGTGCTATGATGTCACTCACTTCCACAGGCCTTGCAGAGTGTAAACAACAACAACCCAGCTTTGTTGTGTATGTAACCATAGGTATTTGTGATGTCACCTAGAACCTTCACAGCAGCGACAGCTTTATGAGGAGCATCAGCACTGCTCTGCCTGAGCAGAACCATCACCGCCATAGGTTGTCAAATAACCCGGGTTTAACCCACACAGGTAAGTCCAATGGGGTGCAGGCATGTCCTCTATGCCTACAGCTTCCCGTGGGTGTTGGTTTGATACCGTTTGGGGACAGCCAAGGAGGCATCTGCAGGCAACAAAGGTAGGTGTGTGCTTGTGTGTGTGTTTCCTATGCAGATCCTAAGCCCAGTGTCACATGCAAGTAGGAGGAGTAAGAAGGGTTCCTGGCAAATCCGGGTTATGGATTGCATTTAAAAAGGCCCCGTGGGAGTGCAATGGGCCCCTGTCTTGCTGCTTAGCAATAATGGTATGGGTTTAGGTTCTGCTTTGTGTACTGGTGGTTGACTGCCCCCCAGCCCAGAGTGTGCATGGAAAATTGTCTGGCAGCCTCCCTGACAGCAAGCAGTGATAGTGCCCATGAAGGGCACCTTGTTGGGCCCGCCCCTTTCACGGTTATCGCTTCTCGGCCTTTTGGCTAAGATCAAGTGTAGTA
The DNA here is from genome assembly GCF_029499605.1 of Hyla sarda. Lineage (NCBI taxonomy): Eukaryota > Metazoa > Chordata > Amphibia > Anura > Hylidae > Hyla > Hyla sarda. Next base: position 159,539 of record NW_026610625.1, read on the forward strand.
TCTGTTCTTATCAGTTTAATATCTGATACGTCCCCTATCTGGGGACCATATATTAAATGGATTTTTGAGAACGGGGGCCGATTTCGAAGCTTGCTTCCGTCGCCCTATGCATTGACCCGATATGGCAGTATCTTCGGGTACAGTGCACCACCCCCTTACAGGGTTAAAAAGAAAGATTCCTACTTTCATTGCTACCTGCTTGCTGGCTAGCCAGCTAGCCAGCCCTGTGGGCCTTGCTGCTGCTGCAGCCAAAAAACAAAAGGTGGTGCTGCTGCTGCTTCTGCTGCTTCTGCTTCTGCTTGTGTCTGGCCGCTGTTGGAGCGTCCAGGCACAGGACTTCTGCTGCTGCTGACTAAATGGCCTCCTTAATTGGATCATTTGAGTAGCCAGCACACCTGTGCAGGTAGGGCATGACATGATAGGCAGCTGCCTTGATAGCGGGTGGGTGCTGAATGTTCCTAATTGACAAAATAAGATTAATGCTTATGAAGAAATATAAAATCTCATCCCTTCCCCAATATCGCGCCACACCCCTACCCCTTAATTCCCTGGTTGAACTTGATGGACATATGTCTTTTTTCGACCGTACTAACTATGTAACTATGTAACATAACATGGGGGGGGGGGGGGGGGGGGGTCTCCTGGCTGTTCACACAGGTGTGTCATTGCTGTACATTGACCATGCATTGCTTCTGTGGTATTGCAAAGGCAAAGACAAATGCTTCCAGCCATCCATTGCACTAATGGATTGGTCATCAGCTGGCTGTCTATGTCCCGCATCAATATAGACCAAAGTACAGAGGGTTAGGCTATGCTATTGTGCACCTACCTGATGCATCAGAAGGTGCGAGGCCCTTGCTAAATTCTGTGCACAGACTTTGAGATCTATACTTTAGACTGTATCTAAACCTGCTCCAACATGGACTGACATTCTGGCCTACTTTCAGCCGATGCGACTTGTCTGTCGCTGAACAGTCGCTTTTTATGTATTCAGCACCTATGTATAATGTTGTAAAAATGCTCTAGAAGCTAAAGTCGCAGAAATGTCACACTATTTGGCCTGCAACTTTCTGTGCGACAAATTCAGACAGGAAAAATCAGTATAAATCCTTAGAAAATTATCCCCCAGTGTCTCCATCTGCTGGCGGTATTGAATAAGCATTGCTGCACTGATGGGGTATGCATTAGACGAAAAAAAAGAAGAAAAAGAAGAATAATACGCCCAGAAAAGAGGCGAAAAGGAGAAAAACGTAAAAAAACGTGAAAAAAAAAGTAAGAGGAAGAGAAGGGAAAAAAAGGTGGAAATGGGTTTAAAAGTGATTTTGGCGGAGAAATATATATATATATATATATATATATATATATATATATATATATATATATATACGCGCACACACACACATATATATAAACGTATTCTCCGTTGAGATATTGCAGCCGCTGCTGTGTCCAGGCCCAGGAGCCTTAGCACTGTGCTGTGATGTCACTCAATACCACTGACATCACTAGGTGTAAACAACATCTCTCCTTTGCTGTGTATGTGACTATGGAGCTGTTTGGTGATGTCGTCTATTATGGCCTTCATAGAAGCAACAGGAGATTGTTGCATCCATCTAGAACCCTCAGAACTACAGTGCTATGATGTCACTCACTTCCACAGGCCTTGCAGAGTGTAAACAACAACAACCCAGCTTTGTTGTGTATGTAACCATAGGGATTTGTGATGTCACCTAGAACCTTCACAGCAGCGACAGCTTTATGAGGAGCATCAGCACTGCTCTGCCTGAGCAGAACCATCACCGCCATAGGTTGTCAAATAACCCGGGTTTAACCCACACAGGTAAGTCCAATGGGGTGCAGGCATGTCCTCTATGCTTACAGCTTCCCGTGGGTGTTGGTTTGATACCGTTTGGGGACAGCCAAGGAGGCATCTGCAGGCAACAAAGGTAGGTGTGTGCTTGTGTGTGTGTTTCCTATGCAGATCCTAAGCCCAGTGTCACATGCAAGTAGGAGGAGTAAGAAGGGTTCCTGGCAAATCCGGGTTATGGATTGCATTTAAAAAGGCCCCGTGGGAGTGCAATGGGCCCCTGTCTTGCTGCTTAGCAATAATGGTATGGGTTTAGGTTCTGCTGTGTGTACTGGTGGTTGACTGCCCCCCAGCCCAGAGTGTGCATGGAAAATTGTCTGGCAGCCTCCCTGACAGCAAGCAGTGATAGTGCCCATGAAGGGCACCTTGTTGGGCCCGCCCCTTTCACGGTTATCGCTTCTCGGCCTTTTGGCTAAGATCAAGTGTAGTATCTGTTCTTATCAGTTTAATATCTGATACGTCCCCTATCTGGGGACCATATATTAAATGGATTTTTGAGAACGGGGGCCGATTTCGAAGCTTGCTTCCGTCGCCCTATGCATTGACCCGATATGGCAGTATCTTCGGGTACAGTGCACCACCCCCTTACAGGGTTAAAAAGAAAGATTCCTACTTTCATTGCTACCTGCTTGCTGGCTAGCCAGCTAGCCAGCCCTGTGGGCCTTGCTGCTGCTGCAGCCAAAAAACAAAAGGTGGTGCTGCTGCTGCTTCTGCTGCTTCTGCTTCTGCTTGTGTCTGGCCGCTGTTGGAGCGTCCAGGCACAGGACTTCTGCTGCTGCTGACTAAACGGCCTCCTTAATTGGATCATTTGAGTAGCCAGCACACCTGTGCAGGTAGGGCATGACATGATAGGCAGCTGCCTTGATAGCGGGTGGGTGCTGAATGTTCCTAATTGACAAAATAAGATTAATGCTTATGAAGAAATATAAAATCTCATCCCTTCCCCAATATCGCGCCACACCCCCTACCCCTTAATTCCCTGGTTGAACTTGATGGACATATGTCTTTTTTCAACCGTACTAACTATGTAACTATGTAACATAACATGGGGGGGGGGTTTCCTGGCTGTTCACACAGGTGTGTCATTGCTGTACATTGACCATGCATTGCTTCTGTGGTATTGCAAAGGCAAAGACAAATGCTTCCAGCCATCCATTGCACTAATGGATTGGTCATCAGCTGGCTGTCTATGTCCCGCATCAATATAGACCAAAGTACAGAGGGTTAGGCTATGCTATTGTGCACCTACCTGATGCATCAGAAGGTGCGAGGCCCTTGCTAAATTCTGTGCACAGACTTTGAGATCTATACTTTAGACTGTATCTAAACCTGCTCCAACATGGACTGACATTCTGGCCTACTTTCAGCCGATGCGACTTGTCTGTCGCTGAACAGTCGCTTTTTATGTATTCAGCACCTATGTATAATGTTGTAAAAAATGCTCTAGAAGCTAAAGTCGCAGAAATGTCACACATATTTGGCCTGCAACTTTCTGTGCGACAAATTCAGACAGGAAAAATCAGTATAAATCCTTAGAAAATTATCCCCCAGTGTCTCCATCTGCTGGCGGTATTGAATAAGCATTGCTGCACTGATGGGGTATGCATTAGACGAAAAAAAAGAAGAAAAAGAAGAATAATACGCCCAGAAAAGAGGCGAAAAGGAGAAAAACGTAAAAAAACGTGAAAAAAAAGTAAGAGGAAGAGAAGGGAAAAAAAGGTGGAAATGGGTTTAAAAGTGATTTCGGCGGAGAAATATATATATATATATATATATATATATATACGCGCACACACACACACATATATATAAACGTATTCTCCGTTGAGATATTGCAGCCGCTGCTGTGTCCAGGCCCAGGAGCCTTAGCACTGTGCTGTGATGTCACTCAATACCACTGACATCACTAGGTGTAAACAACATCTCTCCTTTGCTGTGTATGTGACTATGGAGCTGTTTGGTGATGTCGTCTATTATGGCCTTCATAGAAGCAACAGGAGATTGTTGCATCCATCTAGAACCCTCAGAACTACAGTGCTATGATGTCACTCACTTCCACAGGCCTTGCAGAGTGTAAACAACAACAACCCAGCTTTGTTGTGTATGTAACCATAGGGATTTGTGATGTCACCTAGAACCTTCACAGCAGCGACAGCTTTATGAGGAGCATCAGCACTGCTCTGCCTGAGCAGAACCATCACCGCCATAGGTTGTCAAATAACCCGGGTTTAACCCACACAGGTAAGTCCAATGGGGTGCAGGCATGTCCTCTATGCTTACAGCTTCCCGTGGGTGTTGGTTTGATACCGTTTGGGGACAGCCAAGGAGGCATCTGCAGGCAACAAAGGTAGGTGTGTGCTTGTGTGTGTGTTTCCTATGCAGATCCTAAGCCCAGTGTCACATGCAAGTAGGAGGAGTAAGAAGGGTTCCTGGCAAATCCGGGTTATGGATTGCATTTAAAAAGGCCCCGTGGGAGTGCAATGGGCCCCTGTCTTGCTGCTTAGCAATAATGTATGGGTTTAGGTTCTGCTGTGTGTACTGGTGGTTGACTGCCCCCCAGCCCAGAGTGTGCATGGAAAATTGTCTGGCAGCCTCCCTGACAGCAAGCAGTGATAGTGCCCATGAAGGGCACCTTGTTGGGCCCGCCCCTTTCACGGTTATCGCTTCTCGGCCTTTTGGCTAAGATCAAGTGTAGTATCTGTTCTTATCAGTTTAATATCTGATACGTCCCCTATCTGGGGACCATATATTAAATGGATTTTTGAGAACGGGGGCCGATTTCGAAGCTTGCTTCCGTCGCCCTATGCATTGACCCGATATGGCAGTATCTTCGGGTACAGTGCACCACCCCCTTACAGGGTTAAAAAGAAAGATTCCTACTTTCATTGCTACCTGCTTGCTGGCTAGCCAGCTAGCCAGCCCTGTGGGCCTTGCTGCTGCTGCAGCCAAAAAACAAAAGGTGGTGCTGCTGCTGCTTCTGCTGCTTCTGCTTCTGCTTGTGTCTGGCCGCTGTTGGAGCGTCCAGGCACAGGACTTCTGCTGCTGCTGACTAAATGGCCTCCTTAATTGGATCATTTGAGTAGCCAGCACACCTGTGCAGGTAGGGCATGACATGATAGGCAGCTGCCTTGATAGCGGGTGGGTGCTGAATGTTCCTAATTGACAAAATAAGATTAATGCTTATGAAGAAATATAAAATCTCATCCCTTCCCCAATAGCGCCACACCCCTACCCCTTAATTCCCTGGTTGAACTTGATGGACATATGTCTTTTTTCGACCATACTAACTATGTAACTATGTAACATAACATGGGGGGGGGGGGGGGGTCTCCTGGCTGTTCACACAGGTGTGTCATTGCTGTACATTGACCATGCATTGCTTCTGTGGTATTGCAAAGGCAAAGACAAATGCTTCCAGCCATCCATTGCACTAATGGATTGGTCATCAGCTGGCTGTCTATGTCCCGCATCAATATAGACCAAAGTACAGAGGGTTAGGCTATGCTATTGTGCACCTACCTGATGCATCAGAAGGTGCGAGGCCCTTGCTAAATTCTGTGCACAGACTTTGAGATCTATACTTTAGACTGTATCTAAACCTGCTCCAACATGGACTGACATTCTGGCCTACTTTCAGCCGATGCGACTTGTCTGTCGCTGAACAGTCGCTTTTTATGTATTCAGCACCTATGTATAATGTTGTAAAAATGCTCTAGAAGCTAAAGTCGCAGAAATGTCACACATATTTGGCCTGCAACTTTCTGTGCGACAAATTCAGACAGGAAAAATCAGTATAAATCCTTAGAAAATTATCCCCCAGTGTCTCCATCTGCTGGCGGTATTGAATAAGCATTGCTGCACTGATGGGGTATGCATTAGACGAAAAAAAAGAAGAAAAAGAAGAATAATACGCCCAGAAAAGAGGCGAAAAGGAGAAAAACGTAAAAAAACGTGAAAAAAAAGTAAGAGGAAGAGAAGGGAAAAAAAGGTGGAAATGGGTTTAAAAGTGATTTTGGCGGAGAAATATATATATATATATATATATATATATATATATATATATATATACGCGCACACACACACATATATATAAACGTATTCTCCGTTGAGATATTGCAGCCGCTGCTGTGTCCAGGCCCAGGAGCCTTAGCACTGTGCTGTGATGTCACTCAATACCACTGACATCACTAGGTGTAAACAACATCTCTCCTTTGCTGTGTATGTGACTATGGAGCTGTTTGGTGATGTCGTCTATTATGGCCTTCATAGAAGCAACAGGAGATTGTTGCATCCATCTAGAACCCTCAGAACTACAGTGCTATGATGTCACTCACTTCCACAGGCCTTGCAGAGTGTAAACAACAACAACCCAGCTTTGTTGTGTATGTAACCATAGGGATTTGTGATGTCACCTAGAACCTTCACAGCAGCGACAGCTTTATGAGGAGCATCAGCACTGCTCTGCCTGAGCAGAACCATCACCGCCATAGGTTGTCAAATAACCCGGGTTTAACCCACACAGGTAAGTCCAATGGGGTGCAGGCATGTCCTCTATGCTTACAGCTTCCCGTGGGTGTTGGTTTGATACCGTTTGTGGACAGCCAAGGAGGCATCTGCAGGCAACAAAGGTAGGTGTGTGCTTGTGTGTGTGTTTCCTATGCAGATCCTAAGCCCAGTGTCACATGCAAGTAGGAGGAGTAAGAAGGGTTCCTGGCAAATCCGGGTTATGGATTGCATTTAAAAAGGCCCCGTGGGAGTGCAATGGGCCCCTGTCTTGCTGCTTAGCAATAATGGTATGGGTTTAGGTTCTGCTGTGTGTACTGGTGGTTGACTGCCCCCCAGCCCAGAGTGTGCATGGAAAATTGTCTGGCAGCCTCCCTGACAGCAAGCAGTGATAGTGCCCATGAAGGGCACCTTGTTGGGCCCGCCCCTTTCACGGTTATCGCTTCTCGGCCTTTTGGCTAAGATCAAGTGTAGTATCTGTTCTTATCAGTTTAATATCTGATACGTCCCCTATCTGGGGACCATATATTAAATGGATTTTTGAGAACGGGGGCCGATTTCGAAGCTTGCTTCCGTCGCCCTATGCATTGACCCGATATGGCAGTATCTTCGGGTACAGTGCACCACCCCCTTACAGGGTTAAAAAGAAAGATTCCTACTTTCATTGCTACCTGCTTGTTGGCTAGCCAGCTAGCCAGCCCTGTGGGCCTTGCTGCTGCTGCAGCCAAAAAACAAAAGGTGGTGCTGCTGCTGCTTCTGCTGCTTCTGCTTCTGCTTGTGTCTGGCCGCTGTTGGAGCGTCCAGGCACAGGACTTCTGCTGCTGCTGACTAAACGGCCTCCTTAATTGGATCATTTGAGTAGCCAGCACACCTGTGCAGGTAGGGCATGACATGATAGGCAGCTGCCTTGATAGCGGGTGGGTGCTGAATGTTCCTAATTGACAAAATAAGATTAATGCTTATGAAGAAATATAAAATCTCATCCCTTCCCCAATATCGCGCCACACCCCTACCCCTTAATTCCCTGGTTGAACTTGATGGACATATGTCTTTTTTCGACCGTACTAACTATGTAACTATGTAACATAACATGGGGGGGGGGGGTCTCCTGGCTGTTCACACAGGTGTGTCTGTTACGCCTAGCGCTCCGGGTCCCCGCTCCTCCCCGGAGCGCTCACGGCGTCTCTCTCCCCGCAGCGCCCCGGTCGGTCCCGCTGACCGGGAGCGCTGCACTGTCATGGCCGTCGGGGATGCGATTCGCACAGCGGGACGCGCCCGCTCGCGAATCGCATCCCAGGTCACTTACCCGTCCCGGTCTCCTGCTGTCATGTGCTGGCGCGCGCGGCTCCGCTCTCTAGGGCGCGCACGCGCGCCAGCTCTCTGAGACTTAAAGGGCCAGTGCACCAATGATTGGTGCCTGGCCCAATTAGCTTAATTGGCTCCCACCTGCTCCCAGACTATATCTGATCACTGCCCCTGCACTCCCCTGCCGGATCTTGTTGCCTTGTGCCAGTGAAAGCGTTTAGTGTGTCCAAAGCCTGTGTTACCTGAACCCTTGCTATCCATCTTGACTACGAACCTTGCCGCCTGCCCCCGACCTTCTGCTACGTCTGACCTTGCCTCTGCCTAGTCCTTCTGTCCCACGCCTTCTCAGCAGTCAGCGAGGTAGAGCCGTTGCAAGTGGATCGGTCTCGCCTGACCCAGGAAGAGAGGAATCGCCGTAGGGAAGAAAATCTCTGTCTTTACTGTGCCAGTACCGAGCATTTCTTGGTGGATTGCCCTATCCGTCCTCCACGTCTGGGAAACGCACGCACGCACCCAGCTCACGTGGGTGTGGCGTCTCTTGGTTCTAAGTCTGCTTCTCCACGTCTCACGGTGCCCGTGCGGATTTCTCCTTCAGCCAACTCCTCCCTCTCAGCCGTGGCCTGCTTGGACTCTGGTGCCTCTGGGAATTTTATTTTGAAGTCGTTTGTGAATAAATTCAGCATCCCGGTGACCCGTCTCGTCAAGCCGCTCTACATTTCCGCAGTCAACGGAGTCAGATTGGATTGCACCGTGCGTTACCGCACAGAACCCCTCCTGATGTCTATTGGACCTCACCACGAAAGGATTGAGTTATTCGTCCTTCCCAACTGTACCTCTGAGGTCCTCCTCGGTCTGCCATGGCTCCGGCTTCATTCTCCCACCCTTGATTGGACCACCGGGGAGATCAAGAACTGGGACTCTGCCTGCCATAGGAAGTGCCTCTCCCCCCCTCCCAGTCCCGTCAGGCAAGCCTCAGTGCCTCCTCATGGCCCCCGTCCTGGTGTCACACTGCCCCGTGCCAGGCTTCGCCCTCTGCCCTCCCTCCCCATTCCCACTCCTGCTGTGCTGCCTGCCGTTGAGGAAACCCTCCATTCTTTCCCGGTGTCCTCATCCCAGGGGAGGCAGTTACCGGACAAAGAAAAGGGGAGACCTAAGGGGGGGGTACTGTTACGCCTAGCGCTCCGGGTCCCCGCTCCTCCCCGGAGCGCTCACGGCGTCTCTCTCCCCGCAGCGCCCCGGTCGGTCCCGCTGACCGGGAGCGCTGCACTGTCATGGCCGTCGGGGATGCGATTCGCACAGCGGGACGCGCCCGCTCGCGAATCGCATCCCAGGTCACTTACCCGTCCCGGTCTCCTGCTGTCATGTGCTGGCGCGCGCGGCTCCGCTCTCTAGGGCGCGCACGCGCGCCAGCTCTCTGAGACTTAAAGGGCCAGTGCACCAATGATTGGTGCCTGGCCCAATTAGCTTAATTGGCTCCCACCTGCTCCCAGACTATATCTGATCACTGCCCCTGCACTCCCCTGCCGGATCTTGTTGCCTTGTGCCAGTGAAAGCGTTTAGTGTGTCCAAAGCCTGTGTTACCTGAACCCTTGCTATCCATCTTGACTACGAACCTTGCCGCCTGCCCCCGACCTTCTGCTACGTCTGACCTTGCCTCTGCCTAGTCCTTCTGTCCCACGCCTTCTCAGCAGTCAGCGAGGTAGAGCCGTTGCTAGTGGATACGACCTGGTTGCTACTGCCGCAGCAAGACCATCCCGCTTTGCGGCGGGCTCTGGTGAACACCAGTAGCCTCTTAGAACCGGTCCACTAGCACGGTCCACGCCAATCCCTCGCTGACACAGAGGATCCACTACCTGGAAGCCGAATCGTGACAGTGTCATTGCTGTACATTGACCATGCATTGCTTCTGTGGTATTGCAAAGGCAAAGACAAATGCTTCCAGCCATCCATTGCACTAATGGATTGGTCATCAGCTGGCTGTCTATGTCCCGCATCAATATAGACCAAAGTACAGAGGGTTAGGCTATGCTATTGTGCACCTACCTGATGCATCAGAAGGTGCGAGGCCCTTGCTAAATTCTGTGCACAGACTTTGAGATCTATACTTTAGACTGTATCTAAACCTGCTCCAACATGGACTGACATTCTGGCCTACTTTCAGCCGATGCGACTTGTCTGTCGCTGAACAGTCGCTTTTTATGTATTCAGCACCTATGTATAATGTTGTAAAAATGCTCTAGAAGCTAAAGTCGCAGAAATGTCACACATATTTGGCCTGCAACTTTCTGTGCGACAAATTCAGACAGGAAAAATCAGTATAAATCCTTAGAAAATTATCCCCCAGTGTCTCCATCTGCTGGCGGTATTGAATAAGCATTGCTGCACTGATGGGGTATGCATTAGACGAAAAAAAAGAAGAAAAAGAAGAATAATACGCCCAGAAAAGAGGCGAAAAGGAGAAAAACGTAAAAAAACGTGAAAAAAAAGTAAGAGGAAGAGAAGGGAAAAAAAGGTGGAAATGGGTTTAAAAGTGATTTCGGCGGAGAAATATATATATATATATATATATATATATATATATATATATATATATATATATATATATATACGCGCACACACACACATATATATAAACGTATTCTCCGTTGAGATATTGCAGCCGCTGCTGTGTCCAGGCCCAGGAGCCTTAGCACTGTGCTGTGATGTCACTCAATACCACTGACATCACTAGGTGTAAACAACATCTCTCCTTTGCTGTGTATGTGACTATGGAGCTGTTTGGTGATGTCGTCTATTATGGCCTTCATAGAAGCAACAGGAGATTGTTGCATCCATCTAGAACCCTCAGAACTACAGTGCTATGATGTCACTCACTTCCACAGGCCTTGCAGAGTGTAAACAACAACAACCCAGCTTTGTTGTGTATGTAACCATAGGGATTTGTGATGTCACCTAGAACCTTCACAGCAGCGACAGCTTTATGAGGAGCATCAGCACTGCTCTGCCTGAGCAGAACCATCACCGCCATAGGTTGTCAAATAACCCGGGTTTAACCCACACAGGTAAGTCCAATGGGGTGCAGGCATGTCCTCTATGCTTACAGCTTCCCGTGGGTGTTGGTTTGATACCGTTTGGGGACAGCCAAGGAGGCATCTGCAGGCAACAAAGGTAGGTGTGTGCTTGTGTGTGTGTTTCCTATGCAGATCCTAAGCCCAGTGTCACATGCAAGTAGGAGGAGTAAGAAGGGTTCCTGGCAAATCCGGGTTATGGATTGCATTTAAAAAGGCCCCGTGGGAGTGCAATGGGCCCCTGTCTTGCTGCTTAGCAATAATGGTATGGGTTTAGGTTCTGCTGTGTGTACTGGTGGTTGACTGCCCCCCAGCCCAGAGTGTGCATGGAAAATTGTCTGGCAGCCTCCCTGACAGCAAGCAGTGATAGTGCCCATGAAGGGCACCTTGTTGGGCCCGCCCCTTTCACGGTTATCGCTTCTCGGCCTTTTGGCTAAGATCAAGTGTAGTATCTGTTCTTATCAGTTTAATATCTGATACGTCCCCTATCTGGGGACCATATATTAAATGGATTTTTGAGAACGGGGGCCGATTTCGAAGCTTGCTTCCGTCGCCCTATGCATTGACCCGATATGGCAGTATCTTCGGGTACAGTGCACCACCCCCTTACAGGGTTAAAAAGAAAGATTCCTACTTTCATTGCTAACTGCTTGCTGGCTAGCCAGCTAGCCAGCCCTGTGGGCCTTGCTGCTGCTGCAGCCAAAAAACAAAAGGTGGTGCTGCTGCTGCTTCTGCTGCTTCTGCTTGTGTCTGGCCGCTGTTGGAGCGTCCAGGCACAGGACTTCTGCTGCTGCTGACTAAATGGCCTCCTTAATTGGATCATTTGAGTAGCCAGCACACCTGTGCAGGTAGGGCATGACATGATAGGCAGCTGCCTTGATAGCGGGTGGGTGCTGAATGTTCCTAATTGACAAAATAAGATTAATGCTTATGAAGAAATATAAAATCTCATCCCTTCCCCAATATCGCGCCACACCCCTACCCCTTAATTCCCTGGTTGAACTTGATGGACATATGTCTTTTTTCGACCGTACTAACTATGTAACTATGTAACATAACATGGGGGGGGGGGGGTCTCCTGGCTGTTCACACAGGTGTGTCATTGCTGTACATTGACCATGCATTGCTTCTGTGGTATTGCAAAGGCAAAGACAAATGCTTCCAGCCATCCATTGCACTAATGGATTGGTCATCAGCTGGCTGTCTATGTCCCGCATCAATATAGACCAAAGTACAGAGGGTTAGGCTATGCTATTGTGCACCTACCTGATGCATCAGAAGGTGCGAGGCCCTTGCTAAATTCTGTGCACAGACTTTGAGATCTATACTTTAGACTGTATCTAAACCTGCTCCAACATGGACTGACATTCTGGCCTACTTTCAGCCGATGCGACTTGTCTGTCGCTGAACAGTCGCTTTTTATGTATTCAGCACCTATGTATAATGTTGTAAAAATGCTCTAGAAGCTAAAGTCGCAGAAATGTCACACATATTTGGCCTGCAACTTTCTGTGCGACAAATTCAGACAGGAAAAATCAGTATAAATCCTTAGAAAATTATCCCCCAGTGTCTCCATCTGCTGGCGGTATTGAATAAGCATTGCTGCACTGATGGGGTATGCATTAGACGAAAAAAAAGAAGAAAAAGAAGAATAATACGCCCAGAAAAGAGGCGAAAAGGAGAAAAACGTAAAAAAACGTGAAAAAAAAGTAAGAGGAAGAGAAGGGAAAAAAAGGTGGAAATGGGTTTAAAAGTGATTTCGGCGGAGAAATATATATATATATATATATATATATATATATATATATATATATATATATACGCGCACACACACACATATATATAAACGTATTCTCCGTTGAGATATTGCAGCCGCTGCTGTGTCCAGGCCCAGGAGCCTTAGCACTGTGCTGTGATGTCACTCAATACCACTGACATCACTAGGTGTAAACAACATCTCTCCTTTGCTGTGTATGTGACTATGGAGCTGTTTGGTGATGTCGTCTATTATGGCCTTCATAGAAGCAACAGGAGATTGTTGCATCCATCTAGAACCCTCAGAACTACAGTGCTATGATGTCACTCACTTCCACAGGCCTTGCAGAGTGTAAACAACAACAACCCAGCTTTGTTGTGTATGTAACCATAGGGATTTGTGATGTCACCTAGAACCTTCACAGCAGCGACAGCTTTATGAGGAGCATCAGCACTGCTCTGCCTGAGCAGAACCATCACCGCCATAGGTTGTCAAATAACCCGGGTTTAACCCACACAGGTAAGTCCAATGGGGTGCAGGCATGTCCTCTATGCTTACAGCTTCCCGTGGGTGTTGGTTTGATACCGTTTGGGGACAGCCAAGGAGGCATCTGCAGGCAACAAAGGTAGGTGTGTGCTTGTGTGTGTGTTTCCTATGCAGATCCTAAGCCCAGTGTCACATGCAAGTAGGAGGAGTAAGAAGGGTTCCTGGCAAATCCGGGTTATGGATTGCATTTAAAAAGGCCCCGTGGGAGTGCAATGGGCCCCTGTCTTGCTGCTTAGCAATAATGGTATGGGTTTAGGTTCTGCTGTGTGTACTGGTGGTTGACTGCCCCCCAGCCCAGAGTGTGCATGGAAAATTGTCTGGCAGCCTCCCTGACAGCAAGCAGTGATAGTGCCCATGAAGGGCACCTTGTTGGGCCCGCCCCTTTCACGGTTATCGCTTCTCGGCCTTTTGGCTAAGATCAAGTGTAGTATCTGTTCTTATCAGTTTAATATCTGATACGTCCCCTATCTGGGGACCATATATTAAATGGATTTTTGAGAACGGGGGCCGATTTCGAAGCTTGCTTCCGTCGCCCTATGCATTGACCCGATATGGCAGTATCTTCGGGTACAGTGCACCACCCCCTTACAGGGTTAAAAAGAAAGATTCCTACTTTCATTGCTACCTGCTTGCTGGCTAGCCAGCTAGCCAGCCCTGTGGGCCTTGCTGCTGCTGCAGCCAAAAAACAAAAGGTGGTGCTGCTGCTGCTTCTGCTGCTTCTGCTTCTGCTTGTGTCTGGCCGCTGTTGGAGCGTCCAGGCACAGGACTTCTGCTGCTGCTGACTAAATGGCCTCCTTAATTGGATCATTTGAGTAGCCAGCACACCTGTGCAGGTAGGGCATGACATGATAGGCAGCTGCCTTGATAGCGGGTGGGTGCTGAATGTTCCTAATTGACAAAATAAGATTAATGCTTATGAAGAAATATAAAATCTCATCCCTTCCCCAATATCGCGCCACACCCCTACCCCTTAATTCCCTGGTTGAACTTGATGGACATATGTCTTTTTTCGACCGTACTAACTATGTAACTATGTAACATAACATGGGGGGGGGGGGTCTCCTGGCTGTTCACACAGGTGTGTCATTGCTGTACATTGACCATGCATTGCTTCTGTGGTATTGCAAAGGCAAAGACAAATGCTTCCAGCCATCCATTGCACTAATGGATTGGTCATCAGCTGGCTGTCTATGTCCCGCATCAATATAGACCAAAGTACAGAGGGTTAGGCTATGCTATTGTGCACCTACCTGATGCATCAGAAGGTGCGAGGCCCTTGCTAAATTCTGTGCACAGACTTTGAGATCTATACTTTAGACTGTATCTAAACCTGCTCCAACATGGACTGACATTCTGGCCTACTTTCAGCCGATGCGACTTGTCTGTCGCTGAACAGTCGCTTTTTATGTATTCAGCACCTATGTATAATGTTGTAAAAATGCTCTAGAAGCTAAAGTCGCAGAAATGTCACACATATTTGGCCTGCAACTTTCTGTGCGACAAATTCAGACAGGAAAAATCAGTATAAATCCTTAGAAAATTATCCCCCAGTGTCTCCATCTGCTGGCGGTATTGAATAAGCATTGCTGCACTGATGGGGTATGCATTAGACGAAAAAAAAGAAGAAAAAGAAGAATAATACGCCCAGAAAAGAGGCGAAAAGGAGAAAAATGTAAAAAAACGTGAAAAAAAAGTAAGAGGAAGAGAAGGGAAAAAAAGGTGGAAATGGGTTTAAAAGTGATTTCGGCGGAGAAATATATATATATATATATATATATATATATATATATATATATATACGCGCACACACACACATATATATAAACGTATTCTCCGTTGAGATATTGCAGCCGCTGCTGTGTCCAGGCCCAGGAGCCTTAGCACTGTGCTGTGATGTCACTCAAAACCAGTGACATCACTAGGTGTAAACAACATCTCTCCTTTGCTGTGTATGTGACTATGGAGCTGTTTGGTGATGTCGTCTATTATGGCCTTCATAGAAGCAACAGGAGATTGTTGCATCCATCTAGAACCCTCAGAACTACAGTGCTATGATGTCACTCACTTCCACAGGCCTTGCAGAGTGTAAACAACAACAACCCAGCTTTGTTGTGTATGTAACCATAGGGATTTGTGATGTCACCTAGAACCTTCACAGCAGCGACAGCTTTATGAGGAGCATCAGCACTGCTCTGCCTGAGCAGAACCATCACCGCCATAGGTTGTCAAATAACCCGGGTTTAACCCACACAGGTAAGTCCAATGGGGTGCAGGCATGTCCTCTATGCTTACAGCTTCCCGTGGGTGTTGGTTTGATACCGTTTGGGGACAGCCAAGGAGGCATCTGCAGGCAACAAAGGTAGGTGTGTGCTTGTGTGTGTGTTTCCTATGCAGATCCTAAGCCCAGTGTCACATGCAAGTAGGAGGAGTAAGAAGGGTTCCTGGCAAATCCGGGTTATGTATTGCATTTAAAAAGGCCCCGTGGGAGTGCAATGGGCCCCTGTCTTGCTGCTTAGCAATAATGGTATGGGTTTAGGTTCTGCTGTGTGTACTGGTGGTTGACTGCCCCCCAGCCCAGAGTGTGCATGGAAAATTGTCTGGCAGCCTCCCTGACAGCAAGCAGTGATAGTGCCCATGAAGGGCACCTTGTTGGGCCCGCCCCTTTCACGGTTATCGCTTCTCGGCCTTTTGGCTAAGATCAAGTGTAGTATCTGTTCTTATCAGTTTAATATCTGATACGTCCCCTATCTGGGGACCATATATTAAATGGATTTTTGAGAACGGGGGCCGATTTCGAAGCTTGCTTCCGTCGCCCTATGCATTGACCCGATATGGCAGTATCTTCGGGTACAGTGCACCACCCCCTTACAGGGTTAAAAAGAAAGATTCCTACTTTCATTGCTACCTGCTTGCTGGCTAGCCAGCTAGCCAGCCCTGTGGGCCTTGCTGCTGCTGCAGCCAAAAAACAAAAGGTGGTGCTGCTGCTGCTTCTGCTGCTTCTGCTTCTGCTTGTGTCTGGCCGCTGTTGGAGCGTCCAGGCACAGGACTTCTGCTGCTGCTGACTAAATGGCCTCCTTAATTGGATCATTTGAGTAGCCAGCACACCTGTGCAGGTAGGGCATGACATGATAGGCAGCTGCCTTGATAGCGGGTGGGTGCTGAATGTTCCTAATTGACAAAATAAGATTAATGCTTATGAAGAAATATAAAATCTCATCCCCTCCCCAATATCGCGCCACACCCCTACCCCTTAATTCCCTGGTTGAACTTGATGGACATATGTCTTTTTTCGACCGTACTAACTATGTAACTATGTAACATAACATGGGGGGGGGGGGGGGTCTCCTGGCTGTTCACACAGGTGTGTCATTGCTGTACATTGACCATGCATTGCTTCTGTGGTATTGCAAAGGCAAAGACAAATGCTTCCAGCCATCCATTGCACTAATGGATTGGTCATCAGCTGGCTGTCTATGTCCCGCATCAATATAGACCAAAGTACAGAGGGTTAGGCTATGCTATTGTGCACCTACCTGATGCATCAGAAGGTGCGAGGCCCTTGCTAAATTCTGTGCACAGACTTTGAGATCTATACTTTAGACTGTATCTAAACCTGCTCCAACATGGACTGACATTCTGGCCTACTTTCAGCCGATGCGACTTGTCTGTCGCTGAACAGTCGCTTTTTATGTATTCAGCACCTATGTATAATGTTGTAAAAATGCTCTAGAAGCTAAAGTCGCAGAAATGTCACACATATTTGGCCTGCAACTTTCTGTGCGACAAATTCAGACAGGAAAAATCAGTATAAATCCTTAGAAAATTATCCCCCAGTGTCTCCATCTGCTGGCGGTATTGAATAAGCATTGCTGCACTGATGGGGTATGCATTAGACGAAAAAAAAGAAGAAAAAGAAGAATAATACGCCCAGAAAAGAGGCGAAAAGGAGAAAAACGTAAAAAAACTTGAAAAAAAAGTAAGAGGAAGAGAAGGGAAAAAAAGGTGGAAATGGGTTTAAAAGTGATTTCGGCGGAGAAATATATATATATATATATATATATATATATATATATATATATACGCGCACACACACACATATATATAAACGTATTCTCCGTTGAGATATTGCAGCCGCTGCTGTGTCCAGGCCCAGGAGCCTTAGCACTGTGCTGTGATGTCACTCAATACCACTGACATCACTAGGTGTAAACAACATCTCTCCTTTGCTGTGTATGTGACTATGGAGCTGTTTGGTGATGTCGTCTATTATGGCCTTCATAGAAGCAACAGGAGATTGTTGCATCCATCTAGAACCCTCAGAACTACAGTGCTATGATGTCACTCACTTCCACAGGCCTTGCAGAGTGTAAACAACAACAACCCAGCTTTGTTGTGTATGTAACCATAGGGATTTGTGATGTCACCTAGAACCTTCACAGCAGCGACAGCTTTATGAGGAGCATCAGCACTGCTCTGCCTGAGCAGAACCATCACCGCCATAGGTTGTCAAATAACCCGGGTTTAACCCACACAGGTAAGTCCAATGGGGTGCAGGCATGTCCTCTATGCTTACAGCTTCCCGTGGGTGTTGGTTTGATACCGTTTGGGGACAGCCAAGGAGGCATCTGCAGGCAACAAAGGTAGGTGTGTGCTTGTGTGTGTGTTTCCTATGCAGATCCTAAGCCCAGTGTCACATGCAAGTAGGAGGAGTAAGAAGGGTTCCTGGCAAATCCGGGTTATGGATTGCATTTAAAAAGGCCCCGTGGGAGTGCAATGGGCCCCTGTCTTGCTGCTTAGCAATAATGGTATGGGTTTAGGTTCTGCTGTGTGTACTGGTGGTTGACTGCCCCCCAGCCCAGAGTGTGCATGGAAAATTGTCTGGCAGCCTCCCTGACAGCAAGCAGTGATAGTGCCCATGAAGGGCACCTTGTTGGGCCCGCCCCTTTCACGGTTATCGCTTCTCGGCCTTTTGGCTAAGATCAAGTGTAGTATCTGTTCTTATCAGTTTAATATCTGATACGTCCCCTATCTGGGGACCATATATTAAATGGATTTTTGAGAACGGGGGCCGATTTCGAAGCTTGCTTCCGTCGCCCTATGCATTGACCCGATATGGCAGTATCTTCGGGTACAGTGCACCACCCCCTTACAGGGTTAAAAAGAAAGATTCCTACTTTCATTGCTACCTGCTTGCTGGCTAGCCAGCTAGCCAGCCCTGTGGGCCTTGCTGCTGCTGCAGCCAAAAAACAAAAGGTGGTGCTGCTGCTGCTTCTGCTGCTTCTGCTTCTGCTTGTGTCTGGCCGCTGTTGGAGCGTCCAGGCACAGGACTTCTGCTGCTGCTGACTAAATGGCCTCCTTAATTGGATCATTTGAGTAGCCAGCACACCTGTGCAGGTAGGGCATGACATGATAGGCAGCTGCCTTGATAGCGGGTGGGTGCTGAATGTTCCTAATTGACAAAATAAGATTAATGCTTATGAAGAAATATAAAATCTCATCCCTTCCCCAATATCGCGCCACACCCCTACCCCTTAATTCCCTGGTTGAACTTGATGGACATATGTCTTTTTTCGACCGTACTAACTATGTAACTATGTAACATAACATGGGGGGGGGGGGGGGTCTCCTGGCTGTTCACACAGGTGTGTCATTGCTGTACATTGACCATGCATTGCTTCTGTGGTATTGCAAAGGCAAAGACAAATGCTTCCAGCCATCCATTGCACTAATGGATTGGTCATCAGCTGGCTGTCTATGTCCCGCATCAATATAGACCAAAGTACAGAGGGTTAGGCTATGCTATTGTGCACCTACCTGATGCATCAGAAGGTGCGAGGCCCTTGCTAAATTCTGTGCACAGACTTTGAGATCTATACTTTAGACTGTATCTAAACCTGCTCCAACATGGACTGACATTCTGGCCTACTTTCAGCCGATGCGACTTGTCTGTCGCTGAACAGTCGCTTTTTATGTATTCAGCACCTATGTATAATGTTGTAAAAATGCTCTAGAAGCTAAAGTCGCAGAAATGTCACACATATTTGGCCTGCAACTTTCTGTGCGACAAATTCAGACAGGAAAAATCAGTATAAATCCTTAGAAAATTATCCCCCAGTGTCTCCATCTGCTGGCGGTATTGAATAAGCATTGCTGCACTGATGGGGTATGCATTAGACGAAAAAAAAGAAGAAAAAGAAGAATAATACGCCCAGAAAAGAGGCGAAAAGGAGAAAAACGTAAAAAAACGTGAAAAAAAAAGTAAGAGGAAGAGAAGGGAAAAAAAGGTGGAAATGGGTTTAAAAGTGATTTCGGCGGAGAAATATATATATATATATATATATATATATATATATATATATATATATATATATACGCGCACACACACACATATATATAAACGTATTCTCCGTTGAGATATTGCAGCCGCTGCTGTGTCCAGGCCCAGGAGCCTTAGCACTGTGCTGTGATGTCACTCAATACCACTGACATCACTAGGTGTAAACAACATCTCTCCTTTGCTGTGTATGTGACTATGGAGCTGTTTGGTGATGTCGTCTATTATGGCCTTCATAGAAGCAACAGGAGATTGTTGCATCCATCTAGAACCCTCAGAACTACAGTGCTATGATGTCACTCACTTCCACAGGCCTTGCAGAGTGTAAACAACAACAACCCAGCTTTGTTGTGTATGTAACCATAGGGATTTGTGATGTCACCTAGAACCTTCACAGCAGCGACAGCTTTATGAGGAGCATCAGCACTGCTCTGCCTGAGCAGAACCATCACCGCCATAGGTTGTCAAATAACCCGGGTTTAACCCACACAGGTAAGTCCAATGGGGTGCAGGCATGTCCTCTATGCTTACAGCTTCCCGTGGGTGTTGGTTTGATACCGTTTGGGGACAGCCAAGGAGGCATCTGCAGGCAACAAAGGTAGGTGTGTGCTTGTGTGTGTGTTTCCTATGCAGATCCTAAGCCCAGTGTCACATGCAAGTAGGAGGAGTAAGAAGGGTTCCTGGCAAATCCGGGTTATGGATTGCATTTAAAAAGGCCCCGTGGGAGTGCAATGGGCCCCTGTCTTGCTGCTTAGCAATAATGGTATGGGTTTAGGTTCTGCTGTGTGTACTGGTGGTTGACTGCCCCCCAGCCCAGAGTGTGCATGGAAAATTGTCTGGCAGCCTCCCTGACAGCAAGCAGTGATAGTGCCCATGAAGGGCACCTTGTTGGGCCCGCCCCTTTCACGGTTATCGCTTCTCGGCCTTTTGGCTAAGATCAAGTGTAGTATCTGTTCTTATCAGTTTAATATCTGATACGTCCCCTATCTGGGGACCATATATTAAATGGATTTTTGAGAACGGGGGCCGATTTCGAAGCTTGCTTCCGTCGCCCTATGCATTGACCCGATATGGCAGTATCTTCGGGTACAGTGCACCACCCCCTTACAGGGTTAAAAAGAAAGATTCCTACTTTCATTGCTACCTGCTTGCTGGCTAGCCAGCTAGCCAGCCCTGTGGGCCTTGCTGCTGCTGCAGCCAAAAAACAAAAGGTGGTGCTGCTGCTGCTTCTGCTGCTTCTGCTTCTGCTTGTGTCTGGCCGCTGTTGGAGCGTCCAGGCACAGGACTTCTGCTGCTGCTGACTAAATGGCCTCCTTAATTGGATCATTTGAGTAGCCAGCACACCTGTGCAGGTAGGGCATGACATGATAGGCAGCTGCCTTGATAGCGGGTGGGTGCTGAATGTTCCTAATTGACAAAATAAGATTAATGCTTATGAAGAAATATAAAATCTCATCCCTTCCCCAATATCGCGCCACACCCCTACCCCTTAATTCCCTGGTTGAACTTGATGGACATATGTCTTTTTTCGACCGTACTAACTATGTAACTATGTAACATAACATGGGGGGGGGGGGGGGGGGGTCTCCTGGCTGTTCACACAGGTGTGTCATTGCTGTACATTGACCATGCATTGCTTCTGTGGTATTGCAAAGGCAAAGACAAATGCTTCCAGCCATCCATTGCACTAATGGATTGGTCATCAGCTGGCTGTCTATGTCCCGCATCAATATAGACCAAAGTACAGAGGGTTAGGCTATGCTATTGTGCACCTACCTGATGCATCAGAAGGTGCGAGGCCCTTGCTAAATTCTGTGCACAGACTTTGAGATCTATACTTTAGACTGTATCTAAACCTGCTCCAACATGGACTGACATTCTGGCCTACTTTCAGCCGATGCGACTTGTCTGTCGCTGAACAGTCGCTTTTTATGTATTCAGCACCTATGTATAATGTTGTAAAAATGCTCTAGAAGCTAAAGTCGCAGAAATGTCACACATATTTGGCCTGCAACTTTCTGTGCGACAAATTCAGACAGGAAAAATCAGTATAAATCCTTAGAAAATTATCCCCCAGTGTCTCCATCTGCTGGCGGTATTGAATAAGCATTGCTGCACTGATGGGGTATGCATTAGACGAAAAAAAAGAAGAAAAAGAAGAATAATACGCCCAGAAAAGAGGCGAAAAGGAGAAAAACGTAAAAAAACGTGAAAAAAAAAGTAAGAGGAAGAGAAGGGAAAAAAAGGTGGAAATGGGTTTAAAAGTGATTTCGGCGGAGAAATATATATATATATATATATATATATATATATATATATATATACGCGCACACACACACATATATATAAACGTATTCTCCGTTGAGATATTGCAGCCGCTGCTGTGTCCAGGCCCAGGAGCCTTAGCACTGTGCTGTGATGTCACTCAATACCACTGACATCACTAGGTGTAAACAACATCTCTCCTTTGCTGTGTATGTGACTATGGAGCTGTTTGGTGATGTCGTCTATTATGGCCTTCATAGAAGCAACAGGAGATTGTTGCATCCATCTAGAACCCTCAGAACTACAGTGCTATGATGTCACTCACTTCCACAGGCCTTGCAGAGTGTAAACAACAACAACCCAGCTTTGTTGTGTATGTAACCATAGGGATTTGTGATGTCACCTAGAACCTTCACAGCAGCGACAGCTTTATGAGGAGCATCAGCACTGCTCTGCCTGAGCAGAACCATCACCGCCATAGGTTGTCAAATAACCCGGGTTTAACCCACACAGGTAAGTCCAATGGGGTGCAGGCATGTCCTCTATGCTTACAGCTTCCCGTGGGTGTTGGTTTGATACCGTTTGGGGACAGCCAAGGAGGCATCTGCAGGCAACAAAGGTAGGTGTGTGCTTGTGTGTGTGTTTCCTATGCAGATCCTAAGCCCAGTGTCACATGCAAGTAGGAGGAGTAAGAAGGGTTCCTGGCAAATCCGGGTTATGGATTGCATTTAAAAAGGCCCCGTGGGAGTGCAATGGGCCCCTGTCTTGCTGCTTAGCAATAATGGTATGGGTTTAGGTTCTGCTGTGTGTACTGGTGGTTGACTGCCCCCCAGCCCAGAGTGTGCATGGAAAATTGTCTGGCAGCCTCCCTGACAGCAAGCAGTGATAGTGCCCATGAAGGGCACCTTGTTGGGCCCGCCCCTTTCACGGTTATCGCTTCTCGGCCTTTTGGCTAAGATCAAGTGTAGTATCTGTTCTTATCAGTTTAATATCTGATACGTCCCCTATCTGGGGACCATATATTAAATGGATTTTTGAGAACGGGGGCCGATTTCGAAGCTTGCTTCCGTCGCCCTATGCATTGACCCGATATGGCAGTATCTTCGGGTACAGTGCACCACCCCCTTACAGGGTTAAAAAGAAAGATTCCTACTTTCATTGCTACCTGCTTGCTGGCTAGCCAGCTAGCCAGCCCTGTGGGCCTTGCTGCTGCTGCAGCCAAAAAACAAAAGGTGGTGCTGCTGCTGCTTCTGCTGCTTCTGCTTCTGCTTGTGTCTGGCCGCTGTTGGAGCGTCCAGGCACAGGACTTCTGCTGCTGCTGACTAAATGGCCTCCTTAATTGGATCATTTGAGTAGCCAGCACACCTGTGCAGGTAGGGCATGACATGATAGGCAGCTGCCTTGATAGCGGGTGGGTGCTGAATGTTCCTAATTGACAAAATAAGATTAATGCTTATGAAGAAATATAAAATCTCATCCCTTCCCCAATATCGCGCCACACCCCTACCCCTTAATTCCCTGGTTGAACTTGATGGACATATGTCTTTTTTCGACCGTACTAACTATGTAACTATGTAACATAACATGGGGGGGGGGGGGTCTCCTGGCTGTTCACACAGGTGTGTCATTGCTGTACATTGACCATGCATTGCTTCTGTGGTATTGCAAAGGCAAAGACAAATGCTTCCAGCCATCCATTGCACTAATGGATTGGTCATCAGCTGGCTGTCTATGTCCCGCATCAATATAGACCAAAGTACAGAGTGGTTAGGCTATGCTATTGTGCACCTACCTGATGCATCAGAAGGTGCGAGGCCCTTGCTAAATTCTGTGCACAGACTTTGAGATCTATACTTTAGACTGTATCTAAACCTGCCTCCAACATGGACTGACATTCTGGCCTACTTTCAGCCGATGCGACTTGTCTGTCTGCTGAACAGGTCGCTTTTTATGTATTCAGCACCTATGTATAATGTTGTAAAAATGCTCTAGAAGCTAAAGTCGCAGAAATGTCACACATATTTGGCCTGCAACTTTCTGTGCGACAAATTCAGACAGGAAAAATCAGTATAAATCCTTAGAAAATTATCCCCCAGTGTCTCCATCTGCTGGCGGTATTGAATAAGCATTGCTGCACTGATGGGGTATGCATTAGACGAAAAAAAAGAAGAAAAAGAAGAATAATACGCCCAGAAAAGAGGCGAAAAGGAGAAAAACGTAAAAAAACTTGAAAAAAAAGTAAGAGGAAGAGAAGGGAAAAAAAGGTGGAAATGGGTTTAAAAGTGATTTCGGCGGAGAAATATATATATATATATATATATATATATATATATATATTACGCGCACACACACACATATATATAAACGTATTCTCCGTTGAGATATTGCAGCCGCTGCCTGTGTCCAGGCCCAGGAGCCTTAGCACTGTGCTGTGATGTCACTCAATACCACTGACATCACTAGGTGTAAACAACATCTCTCCTTTGCTGTGTATGTGACTATGGAGCTGTTTGGTGATGTCGTCTATTATGGCCTTCATAGAAGCAACAGGAGATTGTTGCATCCATCTAGAACCCTCAGAACTACAGTGCTATGATGTCACTCACTTCCACAGGCCTTGGCAGAGTGTAAACAACAACAACCCAGCTTTGTTGTGTATGTAACCATAGGGATTTGTGATGTCACCTAGAACCTTCACAGCAGCGACAGCTTTATGAGGAGCATCAGCACTGCTCTGCCTGAGCAGAACCATCACCGCCATAGGTTGTCAAATAACCCGGGGTTTAACCCACACAGGTAAGTCCAATGGGGTTGCAGGCATGTCCTCTATGCTTACAGCTTCCCGTGGGTGTTGGTTTGATACCGTTTGGGGACAGCCAAGGAGGCATCTGCAGGCAACAAAGGTAGGTGTGTGCTTGTGTGTGTGTTTCCTATGCAGATCCTAAGCCCAGTGTCACATGCAAGTAGGAGGAGTAAGAAGGGTTCCTGGCAAATCCGGGTTATGGATTGCATTTAAAAGGCCCCGTGGGAGTGCAATGGGCCCCTGTCTTGCTGCTTAGCAATAATGGTATGGGTTTAGGTTCTGCTGTGTGTACTGGTGGTTGACTGCCCCCCAGCCCAGAGTGTGCATGGAAAATTGTCTGCAGCCTCCCTGACAGCAAGCAGTGATAGTGCCCATGAAGGGCACCTTGTTGGGCCCGCCCCTTTCACGGTTATCGCTTCTCGGCCTTTTGGCTAAGATCAAGTGTAGTATCTGTTCTTATCAGTTTAATATCTGATACGTCCCCTATCTGGGGACCATATATTAAATGGATTTTTGAGAACGGGGGGCCGATTTCGAAGCTTGCTTCCGTCGCCCTATTGCATTGACCCGATATGGCAGTATCTTCGGGTACAGTGCACCACCCCCCTTACAGGGTTAAAAAGAAAGATTCCTACTTTCATTGCTACCTGCTTGCTGGCTAGCCAGCTAGCCAGCCCTGTGGGCCTTGCTGCTGCTGCAGCCAAAAAACAAAAGGTGGGTGCTGCTGCTGCTTCTGCTGCTTCTGCTTCTGCTTGTGTCTGGCCGCTGTTGGAGCGTCCAGGCACAGGACTTCTGCTGCTGCTGACTAAATGGCCTCCTTAATTGGATCATTTGAGTAGCCAGCACACCTGTGCAGGTAGGGCATGACATGATAGGCAGCTGCCTTGATAGCGGTGTGGGTGCTGAATGTTCCTAATTGACAAAATAAGATTAATGCTTATGAAGAAATATAAAATCTCATCCCTTCCCCAATATCGCGCCACACCCCTACCCCTTAATTCCCTGGTTGAACTTGATGGACATATGTCTTTTTTCGACCGTACTAACTATGTAACTATGTAACATAACATGGGGGGGGGGGTCTCCTGGCTGTTCACACAGGTGTGTCATTGCTGTACATTGACCATGCATTGCTTCTGTGGTATTGCAAAGGCAAAGACAAATGCTTCCAGCCATCCATTGCACTAATGGATTGGTCATCAGCTGGCTGTCTATGTCCCGCATCAATATAGACCAAAGTACAGGAGGGTTAGGCTATGCTATTGTGCACCTACCTGATGCATCAGAAGGTGCGAGGCCCTTGCTAAATTCTGTGCACAGACTTTGAGATCTATACTTTAGACTGTATCTAAACCTGCTCCAACATGGACTGACATTCTGCCTACTTTCAGCCGATGCGACTTGTCTGTCGCTGAACAGTCGCTTTTTATGTATTCAGCACTATGTATAATGTTGTAAAAATGCTCTAGAAGCTAAAGTCGCAGAAATGTCACACATATTTGGCCTGCAACTTTCTGTGCGACAAATTCAGACAGGAAAAATCAGTATAAATCCTTAGAAAATGATCCCCCAGTGTCTCCATCTGCTGGCGGTATTGAATAAGCATTGCTGCACTGATGGGGTATGCATTAGACGAAAAAAAAGAAGAAAAAGAAGAATAATACGCCCAGAAAAGAGGCGAAAAGGAGAAAAACGTAAAAAACTTGAAAAAAAAGTAAGAGGAAGAGAAGGGAAAAAAAGGTGGAAATGGGTTTAAAAGTGATTTCGGCGGAGAAATATATATATATATATATATATATATATATCTATATATATATATATATATATACGCGCACACACACACATATATGTAAACGTATTCTCCGTTGAGATATTGCAGCCGCTGCTGTGTCCAGGCCCAGGAGCCTTAGCACTGTGCTGTGATGTCACTCAATACCACTGACATCACTAGGTGTAAACAACATCTCTCCTTTGCTGTGTATGTGACTAAGGAGCTGTTTGGTGATGTCGTCTATTATGGCCTTCATAGAAGCAACAGGAGATTGTTGCATCCATCTAGAACCCTCAGAACTACAGTGCTATGATGTCACTCACTTCCACAGGCCTTGCAGAGTGTAAACAACAACAACCCAGCTTTGTTGTGTATGTAACCATAGGGATTTGTGATGTCACCTAGAACCTTCACAGCAGCGACAGCTTTATGAGGAGCATCAGCACTGCTCTGCCTGAGCAGAACCATCACCCGCCATAGGTTGTCAAATAACCCGTGGTTTAACCCACACAGGTAAGTCCCAATGGGGTGCAGGCATGTCCTCTATGCTTACAGCTTCCCGTGGGTGTTGGTTTGATACCGTTTGGGGACAGCCAAGGAGGCATCTGCAGGCAACAAAGGTAGGTGTGTGCTTGTGTGTGTGTTTCCTATGCAGATCCTAAGCCCAGTGTCACATGCAAGTAGGAGGAGTAAGAAGGGTTCCTGGCAAATCCGGGTTATGGATTGCATTTAAAAAGGCCCCCGTGGGAGTGCAATGGCCCCTGTCTTGCTGCTTAGCAATAATGGTATGGGTTTAGGTTCTGCTGTGTGTACTGGTGGTTGACTGCCCCCCCAGCCCAGAGTGTGCATGGAAAATTGTCTGGCAGCCTCCCTGACAGCAAGCAGTGATAGTGCCCATGAAGGGCACCTTGTTGGGCCCCGCCCCTTTCACGGTTATCGCTTCTCGGCCTTTTGGCTAAGATCAAGTGTAGTATCTGTTCTTATCAGTTTAATATCTGATACGTCCCCTATCTGGTGGATTTTTGAGAACGGGGGCCGATTTCGAAGCTTGCTTCCGTCGCCCTATGCATTGACCCGATATGGCAGTATCTTCGGGTACAGTGCACCACCCCCTTAAAGGGTTAAAAAGAAAGATTCCTACTTTCATTGCTACCTGCTTGCTGGCTAGCCAGCTAGCCAGCCCTGTGGGCCTTGCTGCTGCTGCAGCCAAAAAACAAAAGGTGGTGCTGCTGCTGCTTCTGCTGCTTCTGCTTCTGCTTGTGTCTGGCCGCTGTTGGAGCGTCCAGGCACAGGACTTCTGCTGCTGCTGACTAAATGGCCTCCTTAATTGGATCATTTGAGTAGCCAGCACACCTGTGCAGGTAGGGCATGACATGATAGGCAGCTGCCTTGATAGCGGGTGGGTGCTGAATGTTCCTAATTGACAAAATAAGATTAATGCTTATGAAGAAATATAAAATCTCATCCCTTCCCCAATATCGCGCCACACCCCTACCCCTTAATTCCCTGGTTGAACTTGATGGACATATGTCTTTTTTCGACCGTACTAACTATGTAACTATGTAACATAACATGGGGGGGGGGGGGGGTCTCCTGGCTGTTCACACAGGTGTGTCATTGCTGTACATTGACCATGCATTGCTTCTGTGGTATTGCAAAGGCAAAGACAAATGCTTCCAGCCATCCATTGCACTAATGGATTGGTCATCAGCTGGCTGTCTATGTCCCGCATCAATATAGACCAAAGTACAGAGGGTTAGGCTATGCTATTGTGCACCTACCTGATGCATCAGAAGGTGCGAGGCCCTTGCTAAATTCTGTGCACAGACTTTGAGATCTATACTTTAGACTGTATCTAAACCTGCTCCAACATGGACTGACATTCTGGCCTACTTTCAGCCGATGCGACTTGTCTGTCGCTGAACAGTCGCTTTTTATGTATTCAGCACCTATGTATAATGTTGTAAAAATGCTCTAGAAGCTAAAGTCGCAGAAATGTCACACATATTTGGCCTGCAACTTTCTGTGCGACAAATTCAGACAGGAAAAATCAGTATAAATCCTTAGAAAATTATCCCCCAGTGTCTCCATCTGCTGGCGGTATTGAATAAGCATTGCTGCACTGATGGGGTATGCATTAGACGAAAAAAAAGAAGAAAAAGAAGAATAATATGCCCAGAAAAGAGGCGAAAAGGAGAAAAACGTAAAAAAACGTGAAAAAAAAGTAAGAGGAAGAGAAGGGAAAAAAAGGTGGAAATGGGTTTAAAAGTGATTTCGGCGGAGAAATATATATATATATATATATATATATATATATATATATATATATATACGCGCACACACACACATATATATAAACGTATTCTCCGTTGAGATATTGCAGCCGCTGCTGTGTCCAGGCCCAGGAGCCTTAGCACTGTGCTGTGATGTCACTCAATACCACTGACATCACTAGGTGTAAACAACATCTCTCCTTTGCTGTGTATGTGACTATGGAGCTGTTTGGTGATGTCGTCTATTATGGCCTTCATAGAAGCAACAGGAGATTGTTGCATCCATCTAGAACCCTCAGAACTACAGTGCTATGATGTCACTCACTTCCACAGGCCTTGCAGAGTGTAAACAACAACAACCCAGCTTTGTTGTGTATGTAACCATAGGGATTTGTGATGTCACCTAGAACCTTCACAGCAGCGACAGCTTTATGAGGAGCATCAGCACTGCTCTGCCTGAGCAGAACCATCACCGCCATAGGTTGTCAAATAACCCGGGTTTAACCCACACAGGTAAGTCCAATGGGGTGCAGGCATGTCCTCTATGCTTACAGCTTCCCGTGGGTGTTGGTTTGATACCGTTTGGGGACAGCCAAGGAGGCATCTGCAGGCAACAAAGGTAGGTGTGTGCTTGTGTGTGTGTTTCCTATGCAGATCCTAAGCCCAGTGTCACATGCAAGTAGGAGGAGTAAGAAGGGTTCCTGGCAAATCCGGGTTATGGATTGCATTTAAAAAGGCCCCGTGGGAGTGCAATGGGCCCCTGTCTTGCTGCTTAGCAATAATGGTATGGGTTTAGGTTCTGCTGTGTGTACTGGTGGTTGACTGCCCCCCAGCCCAGAGTGTGCATGGAAAATTGTCTGGCAGCCTCCCTGACAGCAAGCAGTGATAGTGCCCATGAAGGGCACCTTGTTGGGCCCGCCCCTTTCACGGTTATCGCTTCTCGGCCTTTTGGCTAAGATCAAGTGTAGTATCTGTTCTTATCAGTTTAATATCTGATACGTCCCCTATCTGGGGACCATATATTAAATGGATTTTTGAGAACGGGGGCCGATTTCGAAGCTTGCTTCCGTCGCCCTATGCATTGACCCGATATGGCAGTATCTTCGGGTACAGTGCACCACCCCCTTACAGGGTTAAAAAGAAAGATTCCTACTTTCATTGCTACCTGCTTGCTGGCTAGCCAGCTAGCCAGCCCTGTGGGCCTTGCTGCTGCTGCAGCCAAAAACAAAAGGTGGTGCTGCTGCTGCT
Organism: Hyla sarda; assembly: GCF_029499605.1. Taxonomy (NCBI): domain Eukaryota; kingdom Metazoa; phylum Chordata; class Amphibia; order Anura; family Hylidae; genus Hyla; species Hyla sarda. The sequence continues at coordinate 189,278 of NW_026610625.1, forward strand.
GCTTCTGCTGCTTCTGCTTCTGCTTGTGTCTGGCCGCTGTTGGAGCGTCCAGGCACAGGACTTCTGCTGCTGCTGACTAAATGGCCTCCTTAATTGGATCATTTGAGTAGCCAGCACACCTGTGCAGGTAGGGCATGACATGATAGGCAGCTGCCTTGATAGCGGGTGGGTGCTGAATGTTCCTAATTGACAAAATAAGATTAATGCTTATGAAGAAATATAAAATCTCATCCCTTCCCCAATATCGCGCCACACCCCTACCCCTTAATTCCCTGGTTGAACTTGATGGACATATGTCTTTTTTCGACCGTACTAACTATGTAACTATGTAACATAACATGGGGGGGGGGGGTCTCCTGGCTGTTCACACAGGTGTGTCATTGCTGTACATTGACCATGCATTGCTTCTGTGGTATTGCAAAGGCAAAGACAAATGCTTCCAGCCATCCATTGCACTAATGGATTGGTCATCAGCTGGCTGTCTATGTCCCGCATCAATATAGACCAAAGTACAGAGGGTTAGGCTATGCTATTGTGCACCTACCTGATGCATCAGAAGGTGCGAGGCCCTTGCTAAATTCTGTGTGCACAGACTTTGAGATCTATACTTTAGACTGTATCTAAACCTGCTCCAACATGGACTGACATTCTGGCCTACTTTCAGCCGATGCGACTTGTCTGTCGCTGAACAGTCGCTTTTTATGTATTCAGCACCTATGTATAATGTTGTAAAAATGCTCTAGAAGCTAAAGTCGCAGAAATGTCACACATATTTGGCCTGCAACTTTCTGTGCGACAAATTCAGACAGGAAAAATCAGTATAAATCCTTAGAAAATTATCCCCCAGTGTCTCCATCTGCTGGCGGTATTGAATAAGCATTGCTGCACTGATGGGGTATGCATTAGACGAAAAAAAAGAAGAAAAAGAAGAATAATACGCCCAGAAAAGAGGCGAAAAGGAGAAAAACGTAAAAAAACGTGAAAAAAAAGTAAGAGGAAGAGAAGGGAAAAAAAGGTGGAAATGGGTTTAAAAGTGATTTCGGCGGAGAAATATATATATATATATATATATATATATATACGCGCACACACACACACATATATATAAACGTATTCTCCGTTGAGATATTGCAGCCGCTGCTGTGTCCAGGCCCAGGAGCCTTAGCACTGTGCTGTGATGTCACTCAATACCACTGACATCACTAGGTGTAAACAACATCTCTCCTTTGCTGTGTATGTGACTATGGAGCTGTTTGGTGATGTCGTCTATTATGGCCTTCATAGAAGCAACAGGAGATTGTTGCATCCATCTAGAACCCTCAGAACTACAGTGCTATGATGTCACTCACTTCCACAGGCCTTGCAGAGTGTAAACAACAACAACCCAGCTTTGTTGTGTATGTAACCATAGGGATTTGTGATGTCACCTAGAACCTTCACAGCAGCGACAGCTTTATGAGGAGCATCAGCACTGCTCTGCCTGAGCAGAACCATCACCGCCATAGGTTGTCAAATAACCCGGGTTTAACCCACACAGGTAAGTCCAATGGGGTGCAGGCATGTCCTCTATGCTTACAGCTTCCCGTGGGTGTTGGTTTGATACCGTTTGGGGACAGCCAAGGAGGCATCTGCAGGCAACAAAGGTAGGTGTGTGCTTGTGTGTGTGTTTCCTATGCAGATCCTAAGCCCAGTGTCACATGCAAGTAGGAGGAGTAAGAAGGGTTCCTGGCAAATCCGGGTTATGGATTGCATTTAAAAAGGCCCCGTGGGAGTGCAATGGGCCCCTGTCTTGCTGCTTAGCAATAATGGTATGGGTTTAGGTTCTGCTGTGTGTACTGGTGGTTGACTGCCCCCCAGCCCAGAGTGTGCATGGAAAATTGTCTGGCAGCCTCCCTGACAGCAAGCAGTGATAGTGCCCATGAAGGGCACCTTGTTGGGCCCGCCCCTTTCACGGTTATCGCTTCTCGGCCTTTTGGCTAAGATCAAGTGTAGTATCTGTTCTTATCAGTTTAATATCTGATACGTCCCCTATCTGGGGACCATATATTAAATGGATTTTTGAGAACGGGGGCCGATTTCGAAGCTTGCTTCCGTCGCCCTATGCATTGACCCGATATGGCAGTATCTTCGGGTACAGTGCACCACCCCCTTACAGGGTTAAAAAGAAAGATTCCTACTTTCATTGCTACCTGCTTGCTGGCTAGCCAGCTAGCCAGCCCTGTGGGCCTTGCTGCTGCTGCAGCCAAAAAACAAAAGGTGGTGCTGCTGCTGCTTCTGCTGCTTCTGCTTCTGCTTGTGTCTGGCCGCTGTTGGAGCGTCCAGGCACAGGACTTCTGCTGCTGCTGACTAAATGGCCTCCTTAATTGGATCATTTGAGTAGCCAGCACACCTGTGCAGGTAGGGCATGACATGATAGGCAGCTGCCTTGATAGCGGGTGGGTGCTGAATGTTCCTAATTGACAAAATAAGATTAATGCTTATGAAGAAATATAAAATCTCATCCCTTCCCCAATATCGCGCCACACCCCTACCCCTTAATTCCCTGGTTGAACTTGATGGACATATGTCTTTTTTCGACCGTACTAACTATGTAACTATGTAACATAACATGGGGGGGGGGGTCTCCTGGCTGTTCACACAGGTGTGTCATTGCTGTACATTGACCATGCATTGCTTCTGTGGTATTGCAAAGGCAAAGACAAATGCTTCCAGCCATCCATTGCACTAATGGATTGGTCATCAGCTGGCTGTCTATGTCCCGCATCAATATAGACCAAAGTACAGAGGGTTAGGCTATGCTATTGTGCACCTACCTGATGCATCAGAAGGTGCGAGGCCCTTGCTAAATTCTGTGCACAGACTTTGAGATCTATACTTTAGACTGTATCTAAACCTGCTCCAACATGGACTGACATTCTGGCCTACTTTCAGCCGATGCGACTTGTCTGTCGCTGAACAGTCGCTTTTTATGTATTCAGCACCTATGTATAATGTTGTAAAAATGCTCTAGAAGCTAAAGTCGCAGAAATGTCACACATATTTGGCCTGCAACTTTCTGTGCGACAAATTCAGACAGGAAAAATCAGTATAAATCCTTAGAAAATTATCCCCCAGTGTCTCCATCTGCTGGCGGTATTGAATAAGCATTGCTGCACTGATGGGGTATGCATTAGACGAAAAAAAAGAAGAAAAAGAAGAATAATACGCCCAGAAAAGAGGCGAAAAGGAGAAAAACGTAAAAAAACGTGAAAAAAAAGTAAGAGGAAGAGAAGGGAAAAAAAGGTGGAAATGGGTTTAAAAGTGATTTCGGCGGAGAAATATATATATATATATATATATATATATATATATATATATATATATACGCGCACACACACACATATATATAAACGTATTCTCCGTTGAGATATTGCAGCCGCTGCTGTGTCCAGGCCCAGGAGCCTTAGCACTGTGCTGTGATGTCACTCAATACCACTGACATCACTAGGTGTAAACAACATCTCTCCTTTGCTGTGTATGTGACTATGGAGCTGTTTGGTGATGTCGTCTATTATGGCCTTCATAGAAGCAACAGGAGATTGTTGCATCCATCTAGAACCCTCAGAACTACAGTGCTATGATGTCACTCACTTCCACAGGCCTTGCAGAGTGTAAACAACAACAACCCAGCTTTGTTGTGTATGTAACCATAGGGATTTGTGATGTCACCTAGAACCTTCACAGCAGCGACAGCTTTATGAGGAGCATCAGCACTGCTCTGCCTGAGCAGAACCATCACCGCCATAGGTTGTCAAATAACCCGGGTTTAACCCACACAGGTAAGTCCAATGGGGTGCAGGCATGTCCTCTATGCTTACAGCTTCCCGTGGGTGTTGGTTTGATACCGTTTGGGGACAGCCAAGGAGGCATCTGCAGGCAACAAAGGTAGGTGTGTGCTTGTGTGTGTGTTTCCTATGCAGATCCTAAGCCCAGTGTCACATGCAAGTAGGAGGAGTAAGAAGGGTTCCTGGCAAATCGGGGTTATGGATTGCATTTAAAAAGGCCCCGTGGGAGTGCAATGGGCCCCTGTCTTGCTGCTTAGCAATAATGGTATGGGTTTAGGTTCTGCTGTGTGTACTGGTGGTTGACTGCCCCCCAGCCCAGAGTGTGCATGGAAAATTGTCTGGCAGCCTCCCTGACAGCAAGCAGTGATAGTGCCCATGAAGGGCACCTTGTTGGGCCCGCCCCTTTCACGGTTATCGCTTCTCGGCCTTTTGGCTAAGATCAAGTGTAGTATCTGTTCTTATCAGTTTAATATCTGATACGTCCCCTATCTGGGGACCATATATTAAATGGATTTTTGAGAACGGGGGCCGATTTCGAAGCTTGCTTCCGTCGCCCTATGCATTGACCCGATATGGCAGTATCTTCGGGTACAGTGCACCACCCCCTTACAGGGTTAAAAAGAAAGATTCCTACTTTCATTGCTACCTGCTTGCTGGCTAGCCAGCTAGCCAGCCCTGTGGGCCTTGCTGCTGCTGCAGCCAAAAAACAAAAGGTGCTGCTGCTGCTGCTTCTGCTGCTTCTGCTTCTGCTTGTGTCTGGCCGCTGTTGGAGCGTCCAGGCACAGGACTTCTGCTGCTGCTGACTAAATGGCCTCCTTAATTGGATCATTTGAGTAGCCAGCACACCTGTGCAGGTAGGGCATGACATGATAGGCAGCTGCCTTGATAGCGGGTGGGTGCTGAATGTTCCTAATTGACAAAATAAGATTAATGCTTATGAAGAAATATAAAATCTCATCCCTTCCCCAATATCGCGCCACACCCCTACCCCTTAATTCCCTGGTTGAACTTGATGGACATATGTCTTTTTTCGACCGTACTAACTATGTAACTATGTAACATAACATGGGGGGGGGGGGGGTCTCCTGGCTGTTCACACAGGTGTGTCATTGCTGTACATTGACCATGCATTGCTTCTGTGGTATTGCAAAGGCAAAGACAAATGCTTCCAGCCATCCATTGCACTAATGGATTGGTCATCAGCTGGCTGTCTATGTCCCGCATCAATATAGACCAAAGTACAGAGGGTTAGGCTATGCTATTGTGCACCTACCTGATGCATCAGAAGGTGCGAGGCCCTTGCTAAATTCTGTGCACAGACTTTGAGATCTATACTTTAGACTGTATCTAAACCTGCTCCAACATGGACTGACATTCTGGCCTACTTTCAGCCGATGCGACTTGTCTGTCGCTGAACAGTCGCTTTTTATGTATTCAGCACCTATGTATAATGTTGTAAAAATGCTCTAGAAGCTAAAGTCGCAGAAATGTCACACATATTTGGCCTGCAACTTTCTGTGCGACAAATTCAGACAGGAAAAATCAGTATAAATCCTTAGAAAATTATCCCCCAGTGTCTCCATCTGCTGGCGGTATTGAATAAGCATTGCTGCACAGATGGGGTATGCATTAGACGAAAAAAAAGAAGAAAAAGAAGAATAATACGCCCAGAAAAGAGGCGAAAAGGAGAAAAACGTAAAAAAACGTGAAAAAAAAGTAAGAGGAAGAGAAGGGAAAAAAAGGTGGAAATGGGTTTAAAAGTGATTTCGGCGGAGAAATATATATATATATATATATATATATATATATATATATATATATACGCGCACACACACACATATATATAAACGTATTCTCCGTTGAGATATTGCAGCCGCTGCTGTGTCCAGGCCCAGGAGCCTTAGCACTGTGCTGTGATGTCACTCAATACCACTGACATCACTAGGTGTAAACAACATCTCTCCTTTGCTGTGTATGTGACTATGGAGCTGTTTGGTGATGTCGTCTATTATGGCCTTCATAGAAGCAACAGGAGATTGTTGCATCCATCTAGAACCCTCAGAACTACAGTGCTATGATGTCACTCACTTCCACAGGCCTTGCAGAGTGTAAACAACAACAACCCAGCTTTGTTGTGTATGTAACCATAGGGATTTGTGATGTCACCTAGAACCTTCACAGCAGCGACAGCTTTATGAGGAGCATCAGCACTGCTCTGCCTGAGCAGAACCATCACCGCCATAGGTTGTCAAATAACCCGGGTTTAACCCACACAGGTAAGTCCAATGGGGTGCAGGCATGTCCTCTATGCTTACAGCTTCCCGTGGGTGTTGGTTTGATACCGTTTGGGGACAGCCAAGGAGGCATCTGCAGGCAACAAAGGTAGGTGTGTGCTTGTGTGTGTGTTTCCTATGCAGATCCTAAGCCCAGTGTCACATGCAAGTAGGAGGAGTAAGAAGGGTTCCTGGCAAATCCGGGTTATGGATTGCATTTAAAAAGGCCCCGTGGGAGTGCAATGGGCCCCTGTCTTGCTGCTTAGCAATAATGGTATGGGTTTAGGTTCTGCTGTGTGTACTGGTGGTTGACTGCCCCCCAGCCCAGAGTGTGCATGGAAAATTATCTGGCAGCCTCCCTGACAGCAAGCAGTGATAGTGCCCATGAAGGGCACCTTGTTGGGCCCGCCCCTTTCACGGTTATCGCTTCTCGGCCTTTTGGCTAAGATCAAGTGTAGTATCTGTTCTTATCAGTTTAATATCTGATACGTCCCCTATCTGGGGACCATATATTAAATGGATTTTTGAGAACGGGGGCCGATTTCGAAGCTTGCTTCCGTCGCCCTATGCATTGACCCGATATGGCAGTATCTTCGGGTACAGTGCACCACCCCCTTACAGGGTTAAAAAGAAAGATTCCTACTTTCATTGCTACCTGCTTGCTGGCTAGCCAGCTAGCCAGCCCTGTGGGCCTTGCTGCTGCTGCTGCAGCCAAAAAACAAAAGGTGGTGCTGCTGCTGCTTCTGCTGCTTCTGCTTCTGCTTGTGTCTGGCCGCTGTTGGAGCGTCCAGGCACAGGACTTCTGCTGCTGCTGACTAAATGGCCTCCTTAATTGGATCATTTGAGTAGCCAGCACACCTGTGCAGGTAGGGCATGACATGATAGGCAGCTGCCTTGATAGCGGGTGGGTGCTGAATGTTCCTAATTGACAAAATAAGATTAATGCTTATGAAGAAATATAAAATCTCATCCCTTCCCCAATATCGCGCCACACCCCTACCCCTTAATTCCCTGGTTGAACTTGATGGACATATGTCTTTTTTCGACCGTACTAACTATGTAACTATGTAACATAACATGGGGGGGGGGGGGGGGGTCTCCTGGCTGTTCACACAGGTGTGTCATTGCTGTACATTGACCATGCATTGCTTCTGTGGTATTGCAAAGGCAAAGACAAATGCTTCCAGCCATCCATTGCACTAATGGATTGGTCATCAGCTGGCTGTCTATGTCCCGCATCAATATAGACCAAAGTACAGAGGGTTAGGCTATGCTATTGTGCACCTACCTGATGCATCAGAAGGTGCGAGGCCCTTGCTAAATTCTGTGCACAGACTTTGAGATCTATACTTTAGACTGTATCTAAACCTGCTCCAACATGGACTGACATTCTGGCCTACTTTCAGCCGATGCGACTTGTCTGTCGCTGAACAGTCGCTTTTTATGTATTCAGCACCTATGTATAATGTTGTAAAAATGCTCTAGAAGCTAAAGTCGCAGAAATGTCACACATATTTGGCCTGCAACTTTCTGTGCGACAAATTCAGACAGGAAAAATCAGTATAAATCCTTAGAAAATTATCCCCCAGTGTCTCCATCTGCTGGCGGTATTGAATAAGCATTGCTGCACTGATGGGGTATGCATTAGACGAAAAAAAAGAAGAAAAAGAAGAATAATACGCCCAGAAAAGAGGCGAAAAGGAGAAAAACGTAAAAAAACGTGAAAAAAAAGTAAGAGGAAGAGAAGGGAAAAAAAGGTGGAAATAGGTTTAAAAGTGATTTCGGCGGAGAAATATATATATATATATATATATATATATATATATATATATATATATATACGCGCACACACACACATATATATAAACGTATTCTCCGTTGAGATATTGCAGCCGCTGCTGTGTCCAGGCCCAGGAGCCTTAGCACTGTGCTGTGATGTCACTCAATACCACTGACATCACTAGGTGTAAACAACATCTCTCCTTTGCTGTGTATGTGACTATGGAGCTGTTTGGTGATGTCGTCTATTATGGCCTTCATAGAAGCAACAGGAGATTGTTGCATCCATCTAGAACCCTCAGAACTACAGTGCTATGATGTCACTCACTTCCACAGGCCTTGCAGAGTGTAAACAACAACAACCCAGCTTTGTTGTGTATGTAACCATAGGGATTTGTGATGTCACCTAGAACCTTCACAGCAGCGACAGCTTTATGAGGAGCATCAGCACTGCTCTGCCTGAGCAGAACCATCACCGCCATAGGTTGTCAAATAACCCGGGTTTAACCCACACAGGTAAGTCCAATGGGGTGCAGGCATGTCCTCTATGCTTACAGCTTCCCGTGGGTGTTGGTTTGATACCGTTTGGGGACAGCCAAGGAGGCATCTGCAGGCAACAAAGGTAGGTGTGTGCTTGTGTGTGTGTTTCCTATGCAGATCCTAAGCCCAGTGTCACATGCAAGTAGGAGGAGTAAGAAGGGTTCCTGGCAAATCCGGGTTATGGATTGCATTTAAAAAGGCCCCGTGGGAGTGCAATGGGCCCCTGTCTTGCTGCTTAGCAATAATGGTATGGGTTTAGGTTCTGCTGTGTGTACTGGTGGTTGACTGCCCCCCAGCCCAGAGTGTGCATGGAAAATTGTCTGGCAGCCTCCCTGACAGCAAGCAGTGATAGTGCCCATGAAGGGCACCTTGTTGGGCCCGCCCCTTTCACGGTTATCGCTTCTCGGCCTTTTGGCTAAGATCAAGTGTAGTATCTGTTCTTATCAGTTTAATATCTGATACGTCCCCTATCTGGGGACCATATATTAAATGGATTTTTGAGAACGGGGGCCGATTTCGAAGCTTGCTTCCGTCGCCCTATGCATTGACCCGATATGGCAGTATCTTCGGGTACAGTGCACCACCCCCTTACAGGGTTAAAAAGAAAGATTCCTACTTTCATTGCTACCTGCTTGCTGGCTAGCCAGCTAGCCAGCCCTGTGGGCCTTGCTGCTGCTGCAGCCAAAAAACAAAAGGTGGTGCTGCTGCTGCTTCTGCTGCTTCTGCTTCTGCTTGTGTCTGGCCGCTGTTGGAGCGTCCAGGCACAGGACTTCTGCTGCTGCTGACTAAATGGCCTCCTTAATTGGATCATTTGAGTAGCCAGCACACCTGTGCAGGTAGGGCATGACATGATAGGCAGCTGCCTTGATAGCGGGTGGGTGCTGAATGTTCCTAATTGACAAAATAAGATTAATGCTTATGAAGAAATATAAAATCTCATCCCTTCCCCAATATCGCGCCACACCCCTACCCCTTAATTCCCTGGTTGAACTTGATGGACATATGTCTTTTTTCGACCGTACTAACTATGTAACTATGTAACATAACATGGGGGGGGGGGGGGGTCTCCTGGCTGTTCACACAGGTGTGTCATTGCTGTACATTGACCATGCATTGCTTCTGTGGTATTGCAAAGGCAAAGACAAATGCTTCCAGCCATCCATTGCACTAATGGATTGGTCATCAGCTGGCTGTCTATGTCCCGCATCAATATAGACCAAAGTACAGAGGGTTAGGCTATGCTATTGTGCACCTACCTGATGCATCAGAAGGTGCGAGGCCCTTGCTAAATTCTGTGCACAGACTTTGAGATCTATACTTTAGACTGTATCTAAACCTGCTCCAACATGGACTGACATTCTGGCCTACTTTCAGCCGATGCGACTTGTCTGTCGCTGAACAGTCGCTTTTTATGTATTCAGCACCTATGTATAATGTTGTAAAAATGCTCTAGAAGCTAAAGTCGCAGAAATGTCACACATATTTGGCCTGCAATTTTCTGTGCGACAAATTCAGACAGGAAAAATCAGTATAAATCCTTAGAAAATTATCCCCCAGTGTCTCCATCTGCTGGCGGTATTGAATAAGCATTGCTGCACTGATGGGGTATGCATTAGACGAAAAAAAAGAAGAAAAAGAAGAATAATACGCCCAGAAAAGAGGCGAAAAGGAGAAAAACGTAAAAAAACGTGAAAAAAAAGTAAGAGGAAGAGAAGGGAAAAAAAGGTGGAAATGGGTTTAAAAGTGATTTCGGCGGAGAAATATATATATATATATATATATATATATATATACGCGCACACACACACATATATATAAACGTATTCTCCGTTGAGATATTGCAGCCGCTGCTGTGTCCAGGCCCAGGAGCCTTAGCACTGTGCTGTGATGTCACTCAATACCACTGACATCACTAGGTGTAAACAACATCTCTCCTTTGCTGTGTATGTGACTATGGAGCTGTTTGGTGATGTCGTCTATTATGGCCTTCATAGAAGCAACAGGAGATTGTTGCATCCATCTAGAACCCTCAGAACTACAGTGCTATGATGTCACTCACTTCCACAGGCCTTGCAGAGTGTAAACAACAACAACCCAGCTTTGTTGTGTATGTAACCATAGGGATTTGTGATGTCACCTAGAACCTTCACAGCAGCGACAGCTTTATGAGGAGCATCAGCACTGCTCTGCCTGAGCAGAACCATCACCGCCATAGGTTGTCAAATAACCCGGGTTTAACCCACACAGGTAAGTCCAATGGGGTGCAGGCATGTCCTCTATGCTTACAGCTTCCCGTGGGTGTTGGTTTGATACCGTTTGGGGACAGCCAAGGAGGCATCTGCAGGCAACAAAGGTAGGTGTGTGCTTGTGTGTGTGTTTCCTATGCAGATCCTAAGCCCAGTGTCACATGCAAGTAGGAGGAGTAAGAAGGGTTCCTGGCAAATCCGGGTTATGGATTGCATTTAAAAAGGCCCCGTGGGAGTGCAATGGGCCCCTGTCTTGCTGCTTAGCAATAATGGTATGGGTTTAGGTTCTGCTGTGTGTACTGGTGGTTGACTGCCCCCCAGCCCAGAGTGTGCATGGAAAATTGTCTGGCAGCCTCCCTGACAGCAAGCAGTGATAGTGCCCATGAAGGGCACCTTGTTGGGCCCGCCCCTTTCACGGTTATCGCTTCTCGGCCTTTTGGCTAAGATCAAGTGTAGTATCTGTTCTTATCAGTTTAATATCTGATACGTCCCCTATCTGGGGACCATATATTAAATGGATTTTTGAGAACGGGGGCCGATTTCGAAGCTTGCTTCCGTCGCCCTATGCATTGACCCGATATGGCAGTATCTTCGGGTACAGTGCACCACCCCCTTACAGGGTTAAAAAGAAAGATTCCTACTTTCATTGCTACCTGCTTGCTGGCTAGCCAGCTAGCCAGCCCTGTGGGCCTTGCTGCTGCTGCAGCCAAAAAACAAAAGGTGGTGCTGCTGCTGCTTCTGCTGCTTCTGCTTCTGCTTGTGTCTGGCCGCTGTTGGAGCGTCCAGGCACAGGACTTCTGCTGCTGCTGACTAAATGGCCTCCTTAATTGGATCATTTGAGTAGCCAGCACACCTGTGCAGGTAGGGCATGACATGATAGGCAGCTGCCTTGATAGCGGGTGGGTGCTGAATGTTCCTAATTGACAAAATAAGATTAATGCTTATGAAGAAATATAAAATCTCATCCCTTCCCCAATATCGCGCCACACCCCTACCCCTTAATTCCCTGGTTGAACTTGATGGACATATGTCTTTTTTCGACCGTACTAACTATGTAACTATGTAACATAACATGGGGGGGGTCTCCTGGCTGTTCACACAGGTGTGTCATTGCTGTACATTGACCATGCATTGCTTCTGTGGTATTGCAAAGGCAAAGACAAATGCTTCCAGCCATCCATTGCACTAATGGATTGGTCATCAGCTGGCTGTCTATGTCCCGCATCAATATAGACCAAAGTACAGAGGGTTAGGCTATGCTATTGTGCACCTACCTGATGCATCAGAAGGTGCGAGGCCCTTGCTAAATTCTGTGCACAGACTTTGAGATCTATACTTTAGACTGTATCTAAACCTGCTCCAACATGGACTGACATTCTGGCCTACTTTCAGCCGATGCGACTTGTCTGTCGCTGAACAGTCGCTTTTTATGTATTCAGCACCTATGTATAATGTTGTAAAAATGCTCTAGAAGCTAAAGTCGCAGAAATGTCACACATATTTGGCCTGCAACTTTCTGTGCGACAAATTCAGACAGGAAAAATCAGTATAAATCCTTAGAAAATTATCCCCCAGTGTCTCCATCTGCTGGCGGTATTGAATAAGCATTGCTGCACTGATGGGGTATGCATTAGACGAAAAAAAAGAAGAAAAAGAAGAATAATACGCCCAGAAAAGAGGCGAAAAGGAGAAAAACGTAAAAAAACGTGAAAAAAAAAGTAAGAGGAAGAGAAGGGAAAAAAAGGTGGAAATGGGTTTAAAAGTGATTTCGGCGGAGAAATATATATATATATATATATATATATATATATATATATATATATATATACGCGCACACACACACATATATATAAACGTATTCTCCGTTGAGATATTGCAGCCGCTGCTGTGTCCAGGCCCAGGAGCCTTAGCACTGTGCTGTGATGTCACTCAATACCACTGACATCACTAGGTGTAAACAACATCTCTCCTTTGCTGTGTATGTGACTATGGAGCTGTTTGGTGATGTCGTCTATTATGGCCTTCATAGAAGCAACAGGAGATTGTTGCATCCATCTAGAACCCTCAGAACTACAGTGCTATGATGTCACTCACTTCCACAGGCCTTGCAGAGTGTAAACAACAACAACCCAGCTTTGTTGTGTATGTAACCATAGGGATTTGTGATGTCACCTAGAACCTTCACAGCAGCGACAGCTTTATGAGGAGCATCAGCACTGCTCTGCCTGAGCAGAACCATCACCGCCATAGGTTGTCAAATAACCCGGGTTTAACCCACACAGGTAAGTCCAATGGGGTGCAGGCATGTCCTCTATGCTTACAGCTTCCCGTGGGTGTTGGTTTGATACCGTTTGGGGACAGCCAAGGAGGCATCTGCAGGCAACAAAGGTAGGTGTGTGCTTGTGTGTGTGTTTCCTATGCAGATCCTAAGCCCAGTGTCACATGCAAGTAGGAGGAGTAAGAAGGGTTCCTGGCAAATCCGGGTTATGGATTGCATTTAAAAAGGCCCCGTGGGAGTGCAATGGGCCCCTGTCTTGCTGCTTAGCAATAATGGTATGGGTTTAGGTTCTGCTGTGTGTACTGGTGGTTGACTGCCCCCCAGCCCAGAGTGTGCATGGAAAATTGTCTGGCAGCCTCCCTGACAGCAAGCAGTGATAGTGCCCATGAAGGGCACCTTGTTGGGCCCGCCCCTTTCACGGTTATCGCTTCTCGGCCTTTTGGCTAAGATCAAGTGTAGTATCTGTTCTTATCAGTTTAATATCTGATACGTCCCCTATCTGGGGACCATATATTAAATGGATTTTTGAGAACGGGGGCCGATTTCGAAGCTTGCTTCCGTCGCCCTATGCATTGACCCGATATGGCAGTATCTTCGGGTACAGTGCACCACCCCCTTACAGGTTAAAAAGAAAGATTCCTACTTTCATTGCTACCTGCTTGCTGGCTAGCCAGCTAGCCAGCCCTGTGGGCCTTGCTGCTGCTGCAGCCAAAAAACAAAAGGTGGTGCTGCTGCTGCTTCTGCTGCTTCTGCTTCTGCTTGTGTCTGGCCGCTGTTGGAGCGTCCAGGCACAGGACTTCTGCTGCTGCTGACTAAATGGCCTCCTTAATTGGATCATTTGAGTAGCCAGCACACCTGTGCAGGTAGGGCATGACATGATAGGCAGCTGCCTTGATAGCGGGTGGGTGCTGAATGTTCCTAATTGACAAAATAAGATTAATGCTTATGAAGAAATATAAAATCTCATCCCTTCCCCAATATCGCGCCACACCCCTACCCCTTAATTCCCTGGTTGAACTTGATGGACATATGTCTTTTTTCGACCGTACTAACTATGTAACTATGTAACATAACATGGGGGGGGGGGGGGGGGTCTCCTGGCTGTTCACACAGGTGTGTCATTGCTGTACATTGACCATGCATTGCTTCTGTGGTATTGCAAAGGCAAAGACAAATGCTTCCAGCCATCCATTGCACTAATGGATTGGTCATCAGCTGGCTGTCTATGTCCCGCATCAATATAGACCAAAGTACAGAGGGTTAGGCTATGCTATTGTGCACCTACCTGATGCATCAGAAGGTGCGAGGCCCTTGCTAAATTCTGTGCACAGACTTTGAGATCTATACTTTAGACTGTATCTAAACCTGCTCCAACATGGACTGACATTCTGGCCTACTTTCAGCCGATGCGACTTGTCTGTCGCTGAACAGTCGCTTTTTATGTATTCAGCACCTATGTATAATGTTGTAAAAATGCTCTAGAAGCTAAAGTCGCAGAAATGTCACACATATTTGGCCTGCAACTTTCTGTGCGACAAATTCAGACAGGAAAAATCAGTATAAATCCTTAGAAAATTATCCCCCAGTGTCTCCATCTGCTGGCGGTATTGAATAAGCATTGCTGCACTGATGGGGTATGCATTAGACGAAAAAAAAGAAGAAAAAGAAGAATAATACGCCCAGAAAAGAGGCGAAAAGGAGAAAAACGTAAAAAAACGTGAAAAAAAAGTAAGAGGAAGAGAAGGGAAAAAAAGGTGGAAATGGGTTTAAAAGTGATTTCGGCGGAGAAATATATATATATATATATATATATATATATATATATATATATATACGCGCACACACACACATATATATAAACGTATTCTCCGTTGAGATATTGCAGCCGCTGCTGTGTCCAGGCCCAGGAGCCTTAGCACTGTGCTGTGATGTCACTCAATACCACTGACATCACTAGGTGTAAACAACATCTCTCCTTTGCTGTGTATGTGACTATGGAGCTGTTTGGTGATGTCGTCTATTATGGCCTTCATAGAAGCAACAGGAGATTGTTGCATCCATCTAGAACCCTCAGAACTACAGTGCTATGATGTCACTCACTTCCACAGGCCTTGCAGAGTGTAAACAACAACAACCCAGCTTTGTTGTGTATGTAACCATAGGGATTTGTGATGTCACCTAGAACCTTCACAGCAGCGACAGCTTTATGAGGAGCATCAGCACTGCTCTGCCTGAGCAGAACCATCACCGCCATAGGTTGTCAAATAACCTGGGTTTAACCCACACAGGTAAGTCCAATGGGGTGCAGGCATGTCCTCTATGCTTACAGCTTCCCGTGGGTGTTGGTTTGATACCGTTTGGGGACAGCCAAGGAGGCATCTGCAGGCAACAAAGGTAGGTGTGTGCTTGTGTGTGTGTTTCCTATGCAGATCCTAAGCCCAGTGTCACATGCAAGTAGGAGGAGTAAGAAGGGTTCCTGGCAAATCCGGGTTATGGATTGCATTTAAAAAGGCCCCGTGGGAGTGCAATGGGCCCCTGTCTTGCTGCTTAGCAATAATGGTATGGGTTTAGGTTCTGCTGTGTGTACTGGTGGTTGACTGCCCCCCAGCCCAGAGTGTGCATGGAAAATTGTCTGGCAGCCTCCCTGACAGCAAGCAGTGATAGTGCCCATGAAGGGCACCTTGTTGGGCCCGCCCCTTTCACGGTTATCGCTTCTCGGCCTTTTGGCTAAGATCAAGTGTAGTATCTGCATTTGGTCTGGTCGGAAGGTGTCTGTGGTACCCCGCTTCTCGGCCTTGGGGGATTGTCTCTCCTTACGGAGGGACTTCACCCCCTTGCTGCTATTGGGGAGCGGGCTTAGTCCACGGACAACGGGTTGCGATCCCCCTGTCTCTGGGACCTTGTGTCTCAGAAGGCATTTTCGGTACGTTGAGCGTTACCTGTAGCTTCGGAAGCACCTAGGGTACCCCCGACCTCTGCCTTGGGTAAGGGTTCCGCTTTTATAGCGGGATTCCGAGCCCCTGCTGCTATTGGGGAAGGGGCTTAGTCCCTGGGTGTGGAAGATGCCGTTCTCCTGGGCTTTCCCCTCTGGGGAAATGTCGATGCGAAATACCATCCGCATAGAGGTGTCGGAGAGCCATCGTCAGTTGAAGAACCTCCGCTTCATTGCGGAGGTGATTCTTCTTGACTACTTCCGCCTCAATAGGGAGGACATCCTGTGTCTAAATGACCAGGAAAGCCGTGGCCTGTATACCGTCACCTTCACGGCCACGGCGTGTTGCGATAACATCTATGCAACCTTGTCTGGTGCGGACCAGAGGGACGATCGACTCGACGGTCTTTCGTTCCAGTTCCTCTATGGTGAGGAACATATACCGTTGGTGGTGGCTATGCACAGCCCTCATGTGACCACGGAGGATATAGCCACTTTTCTTCGGCGATACTGCGAAGAGGTGCGATTCGCAAACAAAATCTTGAACTCCGTGCGGTTCTGGAACGGCAAGAGGAAGTTCTGGGTCAAGCTCCGTAAGGATCCCGGTGGTATTGGGGGTCTTTGCCATCCGCCCCCAAATTTTGCCATCGGGAGAGTTCGGGGCTTCCTGTTCTATCCTCAAATGCCTATGTATTGCCGAAATTGCTTGAGGTTTGGCCACACCCAGGAGACCTGCGGCGCGGAGCGTGTGATTCGCTGCAATAGGTGTGGCCAAGAAGGTCACATAGCCTCAAGATGTAGCCATACGATAAGGTGCAACCTCTGCGGAGAGGAAAATCACGATTTTAATTCCTGTCCCCATAAAGCAAAAACTACGATGGGTGGGTCAAGGCTGGGCCCACCCAAAGAGGGGACAGGACAAAAGACGTCCTTTTTTAAGATGCCCAAACCCCAGATGGCAGGTACTGATGGGTCCAGGCCCAAGACCTCTGGTGCTCCATCGGGGGGCCCACCGGTGGTAGTGCTAGGGGGAGGCCATGGGGATTCCACGAAGCCCGGGCGGGTGATCGAGTTTACTGCCCGGGAAATTGAAAGACGTCGATCGACTTCCTACCTGGCTCAAGAGCCCGCCGAAACTTCTGAAGGGGGCTCACCTGTGGCGGGTGGCAGCCGACGGGCCTCGGTGGGGGCAAAAGTGGACCCAAAATTGCAGCATAAGCCAGGTACTGGCTTGGCCCAGGGTCGCCCTGCTCCGGACGAAGAGGCCCCGGTGAAAGCCCGCCGGAAGGGGAGCCAGGTGGCCAGGTCTGAGCCCGGTCCTGTTACTCCGCCTATACAGGACAGGGCCAAGAAGACAAGTGGCGCCAAACCAGGGTTTGCTGCCCCGCCAGCAGTGGACCCGGTGGGTAAAACTGGCCATCGTCGATCGATGGGGAAGTTGGAGCAACAGTCCTCAGCAACGCTTGCTGGGGAACAAGCGATGAAAACTTCCCAAGGTAGCGGCAAAGGTTCCGGAAAAGAGGCCTCACAGGCCCCTGTGCAGCAGTTCCAGTCGTCAAATGATGAAAGAAGACGCAGATCCATCAGCCGGGGGCCAGAGATTACATCGAGTGAGAGCAACACAGAGGATATGGACAGCAGTGTGACATTTAAAAGACAAAGAGAAGAAGAAGAGGAAGACATTCAAAGGAAAGCGGCGTGCCGTAGTTCGGACGAGAGCGAGCTCAGGGTCGGGGCATCATCGATCTCAAGCTCCGACCCTCAGAACATCAAGGAGCTGATGACCCCGCAGGCGGGGGATGACGGTACGCAGCTTATTATTGACTTTGATTCTCCAAGCACGGACTCTCCATAAACTATGCCTATCCCTGTAAAAATTGCCTCACTCAATGTGAGGTCCTTAAAGAGCCCTGATCGCAGGGCTGCTTTATTTTCTTATCTAGAGACATGTGACTTTGACCTTTGCCTGCTACAAGAATGTGGAATCCCTAGTAAAATGGACTATAAAGACTTAAAAGAAGACTGGAAGCTGGGCCCATCCATATGGTCCGGTGCAAATGACTGTCGTTCTGTGGGTGTTGGGCTGCTCTGCCGAGGCCAGTCCTTTTCTATTCATACAGTAACTGAGATTGTGCCTGGCAGAGCTCTTTTAATTCATCTATATTTTAATGGACTTTTAATTCGTGTTTTAAATGTGTATGCCCCTCCTGATAAACAGGAGCGGGCAGAACTATTTGAAATTTTACCACTGTTTTGTGTTGGGTCTTCCCCCCTGCTGGTGGGAGGTGATTTTAACTGCATACGTGATGGGGAACACCGGCAGGGTGGGGATATTAATCGTAAAGACCGCACTTCTTACCTGCTTAAAAATTTTATTGATGATTTTAATTTGAAAGATTGCTGGAAGGATCTCTTGCCGGAGGACCCAGGCGCCACATGGTCCAATGGAAGAGTGAGCTCCAGAATCGATTTTATTTTTTCCTCTAGAGCTTTTAAACCCCTGAAATGCACGCTCGAGCAGAATATCTTCTCTGATCATAAGCTCCTCTTGGTGGGCCTGGAGCTAGAGGGGGAGCAAAAAGCAAAAAGGGGCCTCTGGAGATTAAACACCACACTCCTAGAGGACCCTGAGATAAAAGAGGAGTTTGTGCGGACCTACCAATGCTGGCAATCACAAAGAAAACCCCACGAGCCTATGCTGCACTGGTGGGAGGGCACCAAATCTAAAATCAGATTTTTTTTTATCAAAGCAGGTAAGAAGAAGGCAAAAATGGAAAAACAGTGGTTTTATGTTCTTAACATGCGTTTAAATGTA